>NC_084617.1:517498-527498 GCF_033978795.1 Nerophis ophidion
CCCGCTGAGGGGTCAGCATGATGCTGCGAGCCACCAGGCTTGTATCCCAGCCCCAGGACCATGATGCTGCGAGGGCCCACCAGGCTTGTATCCCACCCAGGACCATGATGCTGCGACGCCACCAGGCTTGTATCCCACCCCAGACCATGATGCTGCGAGCGCACCAGGCTTGTATCCCTACCCCCAGACCATGATGCTGCGAGGCCACCAGGCTTGTATCCCACCCCAGACCATGATGCTGCGACGGCCACCAGGCTTGTATCCCACCCCAGACCATGATGCTGCGACGCACCAGGCTTGTATCCCACCCCAGACCATGATGCTGCGACGCCACCAGGCTTGTATCCCACCCCAGACCATGATGCTGCGCAGGCCACCCAGGCTTGTATCCCACCCCAGACCATGATGCTGCGAGCCACCAGGCTTGTATCCCACCCCAGACCATGATGCTGCGAGCCACCAGGCTTGTATCCCACCCCAGACCATGATGCTGCGAGGCCACCAGGCTGTATCCCACCCCAGACCATGATGCTGCGAGCCACCAGGCTTGTATCCCACCCCAGACCATGATGCTGCGAGCCACCAGGCTGTATCCCACCAGACCATGATGCTGCGAGCACCAGCTTGTATCCCACCCCAGACCATGAGCTGCGAGGCCACCAGGCTTGTATCCCACCCAGACCATGATGCTGCGAGGCCACCAGCTTGTATCCACCCCAGACCATGATGCTGCGAGGCCACCAGGCTTGTATCCCACCCCAGACCATGATGCTGCGAGCCACCAGGCTTGTATCCCACCCCAGACCATGATGCTGCGAGGCCACAGGTTGTATCCCACCCAGACCATGATGCTGCGAGACCACCAGGCTTGTATCCCACCCCAGACATGATGCTGCGAGCCACCAGGCTTGTATCCCACCCCAGACCATGATGCTGCGACGCCACCAGGCTTGTATCCCACCCCAGACCATGATGCTGCGAGGCCACCAGGCTTGTATCCCACCCCAGACCATGATGCTGCGAGACCACCAGGCTTGTATCCCACCCCAGACCATGATGCTGCGAGGCCACCAGGCTTGTATCCCACCCCAGACCATGATGCTGCGACGCCACCAGGCTTGTATCCCACCCAGACCATGATGCCTGCGAGAGCCACCAGGCTTGTATCCCACCCCAGACCATGATGCTGCGAGCCACCAGGCTTGTATCCACCCAGACCATGATGCTGCGAGACCACCAGGCTTGTATCCCACCCCAGACCATGATGCTGCGAGCCACCAGGCTTGTATCCCACCCAGAACCATGATGCTGCGACCACCAGGCTTGTATCCCACCCCAGACCATGATGCTGCGAGCCACCAGGCTTGTATCCCACCCAGACCATGATGCTGCGAGCCACCAGGCTTGTATCCCACCCCAGACCATGATGCTGCGACGCCACCAGGCTTGTATCCCACCCCAGACCATGATGCTGCGACGCCACCAGGCTTGTATCCCACCCCAGACCATGATGCGCGAGCCACCAGGCTTGTATCCCACCCCAGACCATGATGCTGCGACGCCACCAGGCTTGTATCCCACCCCAGACCATGATGCTGCGACGCCACCAGGCTTGTATCCCTACCCAGACCATGATGCTGCGACGCCACCAGGCTTGTATCCCACCCAGACCATGATGCTGCGAGGCCACCAGGCTTGTATCCCACCCCAGACCATGATGCTGCGACGCCACCAGGCTTGTATCCCACCCCAGACCATGATGCTGCGACCTCACCCAGGCTTGTATCCCACCCCAGACCATGATGCTGCGAGGCCACCAGGCTTGTATCCCACCCCAGACCATGATGCTGCGACGCCACCAGGCTTGTATCCCACCCCAGACCATGATGCCGCGAGACCCCCAGGCTTGTATCCCACCCCAGACCATGATGCTGCGAGGCCACCAGGCTTGTATCCCACCCCAGACCATGATGCTGCGAGGCCACCAGGCTTGTATCCACCCCAGACCATGATGCTGCGACGCCACCAGCTTGTATCCCACCCCAGACCATGATGCTGCGAGGCCACCAGGCTTGTATCCCACCCCAGACCATGATGCTGCGAGGCCACCAGGCTTGTATCCCACCCCAGACCATGATGCTGCGACGCCACCAGGCTTGTATCCCACCCCAGACCATGATGCTGCGACGCCACCAGGCTTGTATCCCACCCCAGACCATGATGCTGCGAGGCCACCAGGCTTGTATCCCACCCCAGACCATGATGCTGCGAGGCCACCAGGCTTGTATCCCACCCCAGACCATGATGCTGCGAGGCCACCAGGCTTGTATCCCACCCCAGACCATGATGCTGCGAGGCCACCAGGCTTGTATCCCACCCCAGACCATGATGCTGCGACGCCACCAGGCTTGTATCCCACCCCAGACCATGATGCTGCGAGGCCACCAGGCTTGTATCCCACCCCAGACCATGATGCTGCGAGACCACCAGGCTTGTATCCCACCCCAGATCATGATGCTGCGAGGCCACCAGGCTTGTATCCCACCCCAGACCATGATGCTGCGACGCCACCCAGGCTTGTATCCCACCCCAGACCATGATGCTGCGACGCCACCAGGCTTGTATCCCACCCCAGACCATGATGCCGCGAGACCACCAGGCTTGTATCCCACCCCAGACCATGATGCTGCGAGGCCACCAGGCTTGTATCCCACCCCAGACCATGATGCTGCGACGCCACCAGGCTTGTATCCCACCCCAGACCATGATGCCGCGAGACCACCAGGCTTGTATCCCAGCCCAGACCATGATGCTGCGAGGCCACCAGGCTTTTATCCCACCCCAGACCATGATGCTGCGACACCACCAGGCTTGTATCCCACCCCAGACCATGATGCCGCGAGACCACCAGGCTTGTATCCCACCCCAGACCATGATGCTGCGAGGCCACCAGGCTTGTATCCCACCCCAGACCATGATGCTGCGAGGCCACCAAGCTTGTATCCACCCCAGACCATGATGCTGCGACGCCACCAGGCTTGTATCCCACCCCAGACCATGATGCCGCGAGACCACCAGGCTTGTATCCCACCCCAGACCATGATGCTGCGACGCCACCAGGCTTGTATCCCACCCCAGACCATGATGCCGCGAGACCACCAGGCTTGTATCCCACCCCAGACCATGATGCTGCGACGCCACCAGGCTTGTATCCCACCCCAGACCATGATGCTGCGATGCCACCAGGCTTGTATCCCACCCCAGACCATGATGCTGCGAGGCCACCAGGCTTGTATCCCACCCCAGACCATGATGCTGCGACGCCACCAGGCTTGTATCCCACCCCAGACCATGATGCTGCGACGCCACCAGGCTTGTATCCCACCCCAGACCATGATGCCGCGAGGCCACCAGGCTTGTATCCCACCCCAGACCATGATGCTGCGACGCCACCAGGCTTGTATCCCACCCCAGACCATGATGCTGCGAGGCCACCAGGCTTGTATCCCACCCCAGACCATGATGCTGCGAGGCCACCAGGCTTGTATCCCACCCCAGACCATGATGCTGCGACGCCACCAGGCTTGTATCCCACCCCAGACCATGATGCTGCGAGGCCACCAGGCTTGTATCCCACCCCAGACCATGATGCTGCGACGCCACCAGGCTTGTATCCCACCCCAGACCATGATGCTGCGAGGCCACCAGGCTTGTATCCCACCCCAGACCATGATGCTGCGAGGCCACCAGGCTTGTATCCCACCCCAGACCATGATGCTGCGACGGCCACCAGGCTTGTATCCCACCCCAGACCATGATGCTGCGACGCCACCAGGCTTGTATCCCACCCCAGACCATGATGCCGCGAGACCACCAGGCTTGTATCCCACCCCAGACCATGATGCTGCGACGACCACCAGGCTTGTATCCCACCCCAGACCATGATGCCGCGAGACCACCAGGCTTGTATCCCACCCCAGACCATGATGCCGCGAGGCCACCAGGCTTGTATCCCACCCCAGACCATGATGCTGCGACGCCACCAGGCTTGTATCCCACCCCAGACCATGATGCTGCGACGCCACCAGGCTTGTATCCCACCCCAGACCATGATGCCGCGAGACCACCAGGCTTGTATCCCACCCCAGACCATGATGCTGCGAGGCCACCAGGCTTGTATCCCACCCCAGACCATGATGCTGCGAGGCCACCAGGCTTGTATCCCACCCCAGACCATGATGCTGCGAGGCCACCAGGCTTGTATCCCACCCCAGACCATGATGCTGCGACGCCACCAGGCTTTTATCCCACCCAGACCATGATGCCGCGAGACCACCAGGCTTGTATCCCACCCCAGACCATGATGCTGCGAGGCCACCAGGCTTGTATCCCACCCCAGACCATGATGCTGCGAGGCCACCAGGCTTGTATCCCACCCCAGACCATGATGCTGCGAGGCCACCAGGCTTGTATCCCACCCCAGACCATGATGCTGCGACGCCACCAGGCTTGTATCCTACCCCAGACCATGATGCTGCGACGCCACCAGGCTTGTATCCCACCCCAGACCATGATGCTGCGAGGCCACCAGGCTTGTATCCCACCCCAGACCATGATGCTGCGACGCCACCAGGCTTGTATCCCACCCCAGACCATGATGCTGCGACCTCACCAGGCTTGTATCCCACCCCAGACCATGATGCTGCGAGGCCACCAGGCTTGTATCCCACCCCAGACCATGATGCTGCGACGCCACCAGGCTTGTATCCCACCCCAGACCATGATGCCGCGAGACCCCCAGGCTTGTATCCCACCCCAGACCATGATGCTGCGAGGCCACCAGGCTTGTATCCCACCCCAGACCATGATGCTGCGAGGCCACCAGGCTTGTATCCCACCCCAGACCATGATGCTGCGACGCCACCAGGCTTGTATCCCACCCCAGACCATGATGCTGCGAGGCCACCAGGCTTGTATCCCACCCCAGACCATGATGCTGCGAGGCCACCAGGCTTGTATCCCACCCCAGACCATGATGCTGCGACGCCACCAGGCTTGTATCCCACCCCAGACCATGATGCTGCGACGCCACCAGGCTTGTATCCCACCCCAGACCATGATGCTGCGAGGCCACCAGGCTTGTATCCCACCCCAGACCATGATGCTGCGAGGCCACCAGGCTTGTATCCCACCCCAGACCATGATGCTGCGAGGCCACCAGGCTTGTATCCCACCCCAGACCATGATGCTGCGAGGCCACCAGGCTTGTATCCCACCCCAGACCATGATGCTGCGACGCCACCAGGCTTGTATCCCACCCCAGACCATGATGCTGCGAGGCCACCAGGCTTGTATCCCACCCCAGACCATGATGCTGCGAGACCACCAGGCTTGTATCCCACCCCAGATCATGATGCTGCGAGGCCACCAGGCTTGTATCCCACCCCAGACCATGATGCTGCGACGCCACCAGGCTTGTATCCCACCCCAGACCATGATGCTGCGACGCCACCAGGCTTGTATCCCACCCCAGACCATGATGCCGCGAGACCACCAGGCTTGTATCCCACCCCAGACCATGATGCTGCGAGGCCACCAGGCTTGTATCCCACCCCAGACCATGATGCTGCGACGCCACCAGGCTTGTATCCCACCCCAGACCATGATGCCGCGAGACCACCAGGCTTGTATCCCAGCCCAGACCATGATGCTGCGAGGCCACCAGGCTTTTATCCCACCCCAGACCATGATGCTGCGACACCACCAGGCTTGTATCCCACCCCAGACCATGATGCCGCGAGACCACCAGGCTTGTATCCCACCCCAGACCATGATGCTGCGAGGCCACCAGGCTTGTATCCCACCCCAGACCATGATGCTGCGAGGCCACCAAGCTTGTATCCCACCCCAGACCATGATGCTGCGACGCCACCAGGCTTGTATCCCACCCCAGACCATGATGCCGCGAGACCACCAGGCTTGTATCCCACCCCAGACCATGATGCTGCGACGCCACCAGGCTTGTATCCCACCCCAGACCATGATGCCGCGAGACCACCAGGCTTGTATCCCACCCCAGACCATGATGCTGCGACGCCACCAGGCTTGTATCCCACCCCAGACCATGATGCTGCGACGCCACCAGGCTTGTATCCTACCCCAGACCATGATGCTGCGACGCCACCAGGCTTGTATCCCACCCCAGACCATGATGCTGCGAGGCCACCAGGCTTGTATCCCACCCCAGACCATGATGCTGCGACGCCACCAGGCTTGTATCCCACCCCAGACCATGATGCTGCGACCTCACCAGGCTTGTATCCCACCCCAGACCATGATGCTGCGAGGCCACCAGGCTTGTATCCCACCCCAGACCATGATGCTGCGACGCCACCAGGCTTGTATCCCACCCCAGACCATGATGCCGCGAGACCCCCAGGCTTGTATCCCACCCCAGACCATGATGCTGCGAGGCCACCAGGCTTGTATCCCACCCCAGACCATGATGCTGCGAGGCCACCAGGCTTGTATCCCACCCCAGACCATGATGCTGCGACGCCACCAGGCTTGTATCCCACCCCAGACCATGATGCTGCGAGGCCACCAGGCTTGTATCCCACCCCAGACCATGATGCTGCGAGGCCACCAGGCTTGTATCCCACCCCAGACCATGATGCTGCGACGCCACCAGGCTTGTATCCCACCCCAGACCATGATGCTGCGACGCCACCAGGCTTGTATCCCACCCCAGACCATGATGCTGCGAGGCCACCAGGCTTGTATCCCACCCAGACCATGATGCTGCGAGGCCACCAGGCTTGTATCCCACCCCAGACCATGATGCTGCGAGGCCACCAGGCTTGTATCCCACCCCAGACCATGATGCTGCGAGGCCACCAGGCTTGTATCCCACCCCAGACCATGATGCTGCGACGCCACCAGGCTTGTATCCCACCCCAGACCATGATGCTGCGAGGCCACCAGGCTTGTATCCCACCCCAGACCATGATGCTGCGAGACCACCAGGCTTGTATCCCACCCCAGATCATGATGCTGCGAGGCCACCAGGCTTGTATCCCACCCCAGACCATGATGCTGCGACGCCACCAGGCTTGTATCCCACCCCAGACCATGATGCTGCGACGCCACCAGGCTTGTATCCCACCCCAGACCATGATGCCGCGAGACCACCAGGCTTGTATCCCACCCCAGACCATGATGCTGCGAGGCCACCAGGCTTGTATCCCACCCCAGACCATGATGCTGCGACGCCACCAGGCTTGTATCCCACCCCAGACCATGATGCCGCGAGACCACCAGGCTTGTATCCCAGCCCAGACCATGATGCTGCGAGGCCACCAGGCTTTTATCCCACCCCAGACCATGATGCTGCGACACCACCAGGCTTGTATCCCACCCCAGACCATGATGCCGCGAGACCACCAGGCTTGTATCCCACCCCAGACCATGATGCTGCGAGGCCACCAGGCTTGTATCCCACCCCAGACCATGATGCTGCGAGGCCACCAAGCTTGTATCCCACCCCAGACCATGATGCTGCGACGCCACCAGGCTTGTATCCCACCCCAGACCATGATGCCGCGAGACCACCAGGCTTGTATCCCACCCCAGACCATGATGCTGCGACGCCACCAGGCTTGTATCCCACCCCAGACCATGATGCCGCGAGACCACCAGGCTTGTATCCCACCCCAGACCATGATGCTGCGACGCCACCAGGCTTGTATCCCACCCCAGACCATGATGCTGCGATGCCACCAGGCTTGTATCCCACCCCAGACCATGATGCTGCGAGGCCACCAGGCTTGTATCCCACCCCAGACCATGATGCTGCGACGCCACCAGGCTTGTATCCCACCCCAGACCATGATGCTGCGACGCCACCAGGCTTGTATCCCACCCCAGACCATGATGCCGCGAGGCCACCAGGCTTGTATCCCACCCCAGACCATGATGCTGCGACGCCACCAGGCTTGTATCCCACCCCAGACCATGATGCTGCGAGGCCACCAGGCTTGTATCCCACCCCAGACCATGATGCTGCGAGGCCACCAGGCTTGTATCCCACCCCAGACCATGATGCTGCGACGCCACCAGGCTTGTATCCCACCCCAGACCATGATGCTGCGAGGCCACCAGGCTTGTATCCCACCCCAGACCATGATGCTGCGACGCCACCAGGCTTGTATCCCACCCCAGACCATGATGCTGCGAGGCCACCAGGCTTGTATCCCACCCCAGACCATGATGCTGCGAGGCCACCAGGCTTGTATCCCACCCCAGACCATGATGCTGCGACGCCACCAGGCTTGTATCCCACCCCAGACCATGATGCTGCGACGCCACCAGGCTTGTATCCCACCCCAGACCATGATGCTGCGACGCCACCAGGCTTGACACAATCCTTTTGCTATTGACTTCCACACAGGCCACTTCCACATCGATGTGTGTGTTGACTCCTTACTTGCTATTTACTTGTGTTCCAGGCCACTTCCACATCAATGTGTGTGTTATCTAACAAACAGGAAACAATACGTGAAACTAGGCGAACACAATTCTACAACGCTAAATATATCCTGTGGTGTACCTCAGGGATCAATACTAAGACTTAAATTATTCAATCGCTATATAAATGACATTTGTAAAGTTACAAGAGATTTAAAGTTAGTATTTTTTGCGGATGTTACAACAGCGTTTTGTTCAGGAGAGAACACACAGAAGATAATACAAATAATAACGGAAGAAATTAACCAATTAAAAATATGGTTTAACAAAAACAGACTATTGTTGAATCTCAGTAAAACTAAAATAAAGCTATTTGGCTACAGTAGAAGAGAAAGTCAAACACAAATACAAATAGACGGAATAGAAATTGAAAGAGTAAATGAAACCAAATTTCCAGGTATAATAATTGATGATAAATTGAACTGGAAATCTCATTTAAAAAATATACAATATAGGGGAGCAAGAAACACGTCAATAATGAATAAAGCTAAATATGTTTCTAGACCAAAAATCACTTCATATTCTCTACTGCTCACTAGTGTTACATATCTGAGTTTTTGTACGTGTAGAAATATGGGGAAATAATTACAAAAGAACACTTCTTTCACTAACAGTGTTACAAAAAAGATCAGTTCAAACAATACATAATGTTGGCTGTAGAGAACATACAAACCCTTTATTTATTGAATCAACGAAACTGAAATTCCACAACATAGTGAATTTGCAAACAGCTAAGATTATACACAAAGCAAACTATAACCTGCTACCCAAAATATATATATACATATATATATATATATATATATATATATATATATATATATATATATATATATATATATATATATATATATATATATATATATATATATATTTGTTAGCCGTTTGTGAAGTTTTGTGCTTATGCACCACGTTGGCTTGCATCCTGTGCATCTCCTGGGGGCTAAACCCCCCTGTCCTTAAACTCTAGTGACACCCCTGCTTCTAACACTCCTCTCACACAAAGTTCGCCAGTTGAACTGCAAACTACACTTAACTAAAGTAAATTAGCTGTCTTCTAGCACTCCTCTCACACAAGCTGGACTTGGTCATCCGAGGATGTTGAAAGAATAACAGCACTTTGTTTTCAAGCAGTGAACTACACTGTTGTCTTGTTCATTATCACCTTCTCTCATGGACTTGATGATGTTCCTACCGCCTCATGACCTTGCTGCTTTCACCAGCAGAGGAGCATGTATGGCAGCGCACACACACAGAGTACTTGCAAGCAGACACAGTGTGTAGACAGAAAAGGGAGAATGGACACATTTTGGTGTAAAAAGTCCAGGTAAAGGTGAAATTCTAACACTGAATCACCCTCAGGAAGAGCTGCTTTAAGACATGCAGCTAACATCCCTCCACAGTGTTTTAGCTACTTCTGAATCACTAATCCTGGTCTCCATTGTTGCAAAGTATGTTTCTTACAAGTATCTGT
>NC_084617.1:532498-575039 GCF_033978795.1 Nerophis ophidion
ACTCATGTGACCCCGCAGTGTTTGGGGGACACACAAGGACTTGGCATGCACGCCATGCAGTCAAGAGCTCATCACAAAATGGAGAAATGTTGCAAACCTTTTCTTGAAGTGAGCATGTCCTCAAGCAGCAAATACCACAGGGATTAAAAGAACATTGAAAGTTAAATGGATTTTGCGAATTTTGAGGCCTTAAATGGCATTAAATACAATGTCCAGAGGCATTAAAGAAATGATACAATTGTAGGACTGGCTTTTTCATACAAAGCCCAACAGCAGTGAAGTAGTCAGGTTGTTTAAATGCTAAATAAAAAGAAAATACAACAAATCCTTTTCAACTTATGTTCAATTGAATAGACTGCAAAGACAAGATCTTTCATCTACATGCTGGAAAACTTCTGTTTTGTTGTTGCAAATATTAGCTCATATGGAATTTGATGCCTGCAACATGTTTCAAAAAAGCTGGCACAAGTGGCAAAAAAGAGTGAGAAAGTTGAGGAATGCTCATCAAAGACTTATTGGGAACATCCCACAGGTGTGCAGGCTAATTGGGAACAGGTGGGTGCCATGATTGGCTATAAAAGCAGCTTCCATGAAATGCTCACTCATTCACAAACAAGGACGGGGCGAGGGTCAACACTTTGTCAAATTGTTTAAGAACAACATTTCTCAAGCAGCTATTGCAAGGAATTTAGGGACTTTCACATGATAATATAAAGTTGAGAATAAAGTGACAAAAACGTGTACAGTAATTCCCTTATATATCGCTGTTAATTGGTTCCTGACAAAACCGCAATGAATGAATTGATTACGCCTGTTGTCGTGGATGTACCATGAATGGATTAACGTGGAGGCCGACTTAAACAAGTTGAAAAACTTATTGGGGTGTTAGCATTTAGTGTTCAATTGTAGGGAATATGTACTGTACTGTGCAATCTACTAATAAAAGTTTCAATCAATCAATCAATGGAGTTTAGAAAGGGACAAAAAATTAAAGAAAGTATAATCGCGGTATTTTTTGACATAGAGAAAGCATATATGTTGTGGAAACAGGGGTTGCTGATGAAACTAAATGAGATTGGGATTAGAGGAAGAATGTACAGATGGATAAAAGACTTTTTAACAAGGAGAACATTATTAGTAAAAATAGAGAATGAATATAGCCGAGAATAACTGGATAGAGGAAAACAAAGCAAGGAAAGTAGTCGTGTGCTCGGACTCCAGCAGTGCATTGACGAGCATAAAAAACATAACATCAGAAACAAGACTAGAAATAGTTTATGAAGTAGTTCAGGCAATCTACAGGATAAATAAAGCGGGAGGTGTGCTAACATTTCTCTGGGTTCCTGCTCATGTAGGAGTTGAAGGAAATGAGTTAGCTGATAGATACGCAAAACAAGCAAGCACTAAAACAGAAGTAAACATGGAGATGAAGCACAGTAAAGAAGAAGTGAAGAGCATAATTAAGATAGAACACAATAAAAAGTGGCAGGATCATTGGAATAAGGAAAGAAAAGGTAGAGAGTTTTACAAAGTCCAGAGGAGAGGAAGTGTCATGAGAGGAGGAATAGAAATAGGAAGGAAGAAGACATTATTACTAGGATGAGATTAGGACATACTTATCTAAATAGTTCACTAAAATTGATAGGAAAACATACTACAGGGCTGTGTGATTTTTTCCATCAGATAGAGAATGTTGACCATGTTTTAATACAATGTAGGAAATATAATAGAGAAAGAGAAATACTGGAAAATAAGTTAGCAAAATAAAATATTAGGTTAGAAGTGGGGGGTATATTAGGATTGCATTCAGAAAACATAGGATGTAAAGCAATATACATTGGGTTAAGTAAAAGAATATAGAGTAGGGATCCACCTCGGTCCACACTCCATTACAGTAGGTGGCGCTAATGCACACCAGAAGGTTGCTTGCCAACCGCCATAAAAACAAAAGAAGAAGAAGAAGCAGCTCTCACGCCCATTGGCTGGAGCTCCGTGACGGGCTGGCCTCCTTCCCACAGACGCCCTCGGAGCTCAGGGCTGGCCGGCGGGGTCCATGCATGGAGCAGTGCGGGGACGCTCTGTCCGTCGGCGGGAAGGAAGCACAGACGCGGGGCACCTGGCCGAGCCGGCCGGCCTCCATCCATCCATCCATCCTCCGGGCCGCTGTGGCCGGCTTGGAGCGCGACAGCGGCCGCTGGGAAGACTCGCGGCGAGGGAGGAAGACATTAAGAAGCCTTCATTTCCTGCCTGTGGACGTCAGGATGATGTGAGCACCCGGCGGAGGGAAGGCGGACGTCGGATCACTTCTTGCCCCGCCGCCGGAGATCCTCTGAGCCGCCGCCTGTGAAGGGTGAGTCGCTTCTTCTCCCGGCCGGCTAGTCGGCACCAGGAAGAAGATGGCTGCTAGTAAACACAACTACTGGCTGCACTTTCACGGACATTCACTTCTCTTGCTTGCTTGTCTTCACCACATGCGGACTGTCAGGCCCGCGCCATCACACTTTGACAGTGGAAGTCATCACGTGTCAGGAAGTCATCACATGTCAGGAAGTCATGTTAGGAAGTCATGTCAGGAAGTCATCACGTGTCAGGAAGTCATCACGTGTCAGGAAGTCATGTCAGGAAGTCATCACGTGTCAGGAAGTCATGTCAGGAAGTCATCACATGTCAGGAAGTCATGTCAGGAAGTCATCACATGTCAGGAAGTCATGTTAAGAAGTCATCACATGTCAGGAAGTCATGTTAAGAAGTCATCACGTGTCAGGAAGTCATCACGTGTCAGGAAGTCATGTTAAGAAGTCATCACGTGTCAGGAAGTCATGTCAGGAAGTCATCACATGTCAGGAAGTCATGTCAGGAAGTCATCACATGTCAGGAAGTCATGTTAAGAAGTCATCACATGTCAGGAAGTCATGTTAAGAAGTCATCACATGTCAGGAAGTCATGTTAGGAAGTCATCACATGTCAGGAAGTCATCACATGTAAGGAAGTCATGTAAGGAAGTCATCACATGTCAGGAAGTCATCACATGTCAGGAAGTCATCACATGTAAGGAAGTCATCACATGTAAGGAAGTCATCACATGTCAGGAAGTCATGTAAGGAAGTCATCACATGTCAGGAAGTCATCACATGTCAGGAAGGCATGTTAGGAAGTCATCACATGTCAGGAAGTCATCACATGTCAGGAAGTCATGTTAGGAAGTCATCACATGTCAGGAAGTCATCACATGTCAGGAAGTCATGTTAGGAAGTCATCACATGTCAGGAAGTCATCACATGTCAGGAAGTCATCACATGTCAGGAAGTCATGTTAGGAAGTCATCACATGTCAGGAAGTCATCACATGTCAGGAAGTCATCACATGTCAGGAAGTCCTCACAGGTTGTTTAGCATTAGTGCTATCCCTACTAGTGAAGGACACCACTAGTCACACGAGCTCAGCAACCTCAAATACATCACACCTGGAACTAGACTACACGTCTACTTCAATGTATCATATACTAGTTACTCTGCTCATCTAGTTACTCTAGTCATCTCATTACTTACTATGTCATCTCATTACTTACTATGCTCATCTAATTACTTACCATAGTCATGTAATGAGTTACTATGCTCATCTAATTACTTGCTATGGTCATCTATTTAGTTACTATGGTCATCTAATTAGTTACTATAGTCATCTAAGTAGTTACTATGGTGATGTAATGAGTTACTATGGTCATGTAATGAGTTACTATGGTCATGTAATGAGTTACTATGTTCATGTAATGAGTTACTATGGTCATTCAAATAGTGACTGTGGTCATGTAATGAGTTACTATGGTCATGTAATGAGTTACTATGGTCATGTAATGAGTTACTATGGTCATGTAATGAGTTACTATGGTCATGTAATAGGTTACTATGGTCATGTAATAAGTTACTATGGTCATGTAATGAGTTACTATGGTCATGTAATAAGTTACTATGGTCATGTAATGAGTTAGTATGGTCATGTAATGAGTTACTATGGTCATGTAATGAGTTACTATGGTCATGTAATGAGTTACTATGGTCATGTAATGAGTTAGTATGGTCATGTAACGAGTTAGTATGGTCATGTAACGAGTTACTATGGTTCAAGTAACGAGTTACTATGGTTCAAGTAATGAGTCAATATTCAGTGTTTTATCCTTCATAGTTAATATTGTAACATTCTTTATTTTCATGTACATTCTGGGTGTCTCATTTAGTAAAAAAAAAAAAAAATCCATTCTGTTTTTAAGGCGGCCTGTCATAACGTTTTTAAACATGATTGGGAGGTTTTGTATTAGTGTTCCTAAAAGTCAGATCTACCGGCCCTCAGAAACATGGTTTTTCGCAAAATTTGGCCCTCTGAGTCCAAATGATTGCCCAGATCCTGAAATACATTCTCCTATCTCGAAGTGTTATCACAAATTCCAAGCTGTTATCTTATTGCATTGCTGTTATTTATCTGCAGGTTCAAGAAAACCACAGGTTGTTGATGTTCATAGTTTGTGTCTTATAGTGATGTACATATAATGGTGGCAGAAGGAATTAATGCTACAAAATGCATAACACAAATAGAACATTGCTGTGTTTTCAGCTTGTGATCAGTTATGTATTCATAATGATCCCAGCTGGCCGCCTCATGATTCAATTACCGTTCAGGATTAAAAAACCATTATTGATGCTGTTGAACATTATTTTTCCTTTCACTAAATTCGTGTTTCTCACTTGCATCATTAAAAAGCAGAGCATTTGTAATAAGAAACACTTCCATATATTCCCATCACATGTATTCTATTATATTAAATGTGTGCAAAAGAGGGACATAAGTGCCCTGTAATAAAGGAGCTGGTCAGTGAGCTGGTCAGTGAGCTGGTCAATGAGCTGGTCAGTGAGCTGGTCAATGAGCTGGTCAATGAGCTGCTCAGTGAGCTGGTCAATGAGCTGGTCAGTGAGCTGGTCAGTGAGCTGGCTCAGCCACATTCTACAACTGTCTGTACTACTTTATGGACAGTAAGTCAATCAATTATTCACCTTTACTAATTGATGTTATGAACATCCATGTTTGAATGGCAAAGAATGTAAAAAATGGGTTATTTCCCCCAAGTCTTGCTGGAAGTGAACATAGTGGAATATTATTGAAGGGGTCAAATCCCACCATCATTAGCAAAAGTGCTATTAACTCTGGCTGGTTGACTTATTGGTGTTTTAAGGAAAAAGCCATTTATTCATGTAAGTCATGTCTTATTGTCATCTACAGATAATGAGGAAATAATGCTACAAAATGTTTAAAAAAAAAAAGAGTTGATGGTTTGTTGTGTTTCTAGGCGTGGGATTATTTATGTGTTCATAATGACGCCCGCTGCAAGTAAGCAGAAGTAACTACTTTTAAAATAAAGTCTGTGTCAGTCAGTCCTATCATTCTCCAAGGAACAGCCTCAACCTAATTATTGTATTTGTTACTGAAATCATCAGAAGGGGTCAAATGTTGCCATCATTGTCATATTAATACACGCTGATCCACCGACATTCGAAGGCACGGTCCTCTTTCAAGGTCTATCACCTTTTGTAAGCTGTCATTTTAATGTCACGCTGTTAATTATTGGGCTTTGAAGGAAAACACAAGTTATTTTTGGTTAATAATGTACAGAAAATTATCCCAGAAGGAAATAACGCTACAATCTATTAAAAAAATAAATAAAAAATTTGCTGTGTTTCCAGGCTTGTGATAATTTATGTATTCATAATGAAGCCAGCTGGAAGGGAGCTGAATTGCTACGTGTGTGTGTGTGTGTGTGTGTGTGTGTGTGTGTGTGTGTGTGTGTGTGTGTGTGTGTGTGTGTGTGTGTGTGTGTGTGTGTGTGTGTGTGTGTGTGTGTGTGTGTGTGTGTGTGTGTGTGTGTGTGTGTGCAGTAGAGCAGTAGAGGGGCGTATTTTAAAAGAAGAGTCAGTCCTCTCTTTATTAAGCTTCTTTGGGGGGAAACCCCAGCCTAAGTGTGGTGAAATGTTACCTAAATCCTCACAGGAGGTCAAATATTTAGCATAATCATTATTAATATAGGCGGTCCTGGCTGGTCCACCAATGTAGTGGAAGATTTGAAGGCAAGGCCAGAGGAAAAACTCTGTCTACACTTGAAGGAATGTCGCGTTGTGATGATTTTGAAGCTGCCATTCCTATGTTAGCTGCTACTTATTACTTATTGCTGTTTGCAGCAACATTTATGCTTCCGCTTTTACTTCATGTACATAGATGCACTGCACAATGGTGGAATGTTACAAAATGTCTTATTTGTTTTGAAGCTGACTGGCAGCAAGCCTACTACTAGTGTGTGTGTGTGTGTGTGTGTGTGTGCGCGCGCGTGTGTGTGTGTGTGCGTGAGTGTGTGTGTGCGTGCGTGCGCGCGTGCGCGTGTGTGCGTGCGTGTGTGTGTGTGTGTGTGTGTGTGTGTGTGTGTGTGTGTGTGTGTGTGTGTGTGTGTGTGTGTGTGTGTGTGTGTGTGTGTGTGTGTGTGTGTGTGTGTGTGTGAGTGCGTGCGTGCGTGCGTGCGTGCGTGCGTGTGTGCACTTTTCACTGTGGTCATGTGAAAGGAAGACTTGATATCTGCAAGAGAATGTGTCTGCAATGTTTGGTAAAGCTGAATCACGGTCACATGGAAGAAGTCTCACCCTCACCCTCACCCTCACCCTCCCACTCCATCATCTTTGAAGACGTGACTGTGCTTGAGGAAGTGGAAGCAGCAGGCCGCTTCCCTCTTTCTTTCCTCATGCTTCTTCCAGACACTTTTTTTGAACAACTTGAAAACTTTCCTCCCGCCATTCCAGACGGTTTTGGCTTGAAACTTGCAGGAGTTGGTAGGCGGAGGCGTGGGAGGAGCACCTGGCCAAGGTGCTGCTGGGAGCTTATCAGGGTGGTGGGAGTCATGACGTAAGGCGGTGGTCTCCGGATGAATACGTAAGGCTGGTTGTTATGTGGGGTCTTTGTGCCCTGCAGCCATGCCAGCGTGACTCTTGGCATGCTGTCAGTCTGTCTGGCCAACTACCACCAAGACTTGTTTACAGCGAGTATGTACAACAGCGCGTGGAATGTTGAAAGGTACCATTCTTCTTTTTGGTGGTTTCAGTACTGTACTCCTACTTTTGATGCAGCGCTCAACACCTCATTGACAGCCTTTTGTGTGAATGCTAAGTAGCGGGGCTTTTGTGCACTTTATTCCACAAACAGTAGTATCTCAACTTACAAGCTTAATTGCTTTTGTGATGGAGCTCTTAACTAAAACACCTGTATCCCTAATCAATGTCTCTCATTAAATACCTTCAAATCAATTTAGTCGGTGCTCAACCCCTCCCAAAACATCAGAACTATAACTTGTCCTTTTGTAAAGAAAAACTACATTTCAGACAAGAAATACTGTATCAAAACTAAGTTTGTCAAATCATTATTTTTTTAATCCGATTAGTTAAAGCAGGTGTCAGCAACCCGTAGCTCTTTAGCGCCGCCCTGTGGCTCCCTAGACCTCTTTCACAGATGTGTGAAAATGGAAAAAGATGAAGAAAAAAAATATATTTTCTGTAGGAGAACAAACCTTCCTAATTGTTAGAAATCCCACTGTTTATATTAAAAATGCTTCACTGATGAGAGGATTTGGCAAGCACCGTTTTGTCCTACTCATTTCAGCAATCCTTGAACTCATCGTAGTTTGTCTACATGTACAACTTTCTCCGACGCTGCCACAGAAAGACGTGTTTTATGCCACTCCTTCTTTGTTTCATTTTGTCCACCAAACGTTTTATACTGTGCATGAATGCACAAAGGTGAGCTTTGTTGATGTTATTGACTTGTGTGAAGTGCTAATCAGGCATATGTTATTTGGGCTAGCTGCATGTACATATTGCATCATTATGCCTTGTTTGTAGCTATATTTATGCTCATTTAATTTCCTTGACTTATGTCCTCTGTGTATTTTATTTATATTTGCATGTCTCACGACACATGATCTGTATGTAATATTGGCTGCATTTCTCATAGTTGTTTGTGTGCCAGGTTGTTCCAGACCACAGCAAATGTTACCCAGCTTGCAACATATGACATGTATACATACCTTAATTGTTTACAAACAGGTTCTGTAATACAGCAGTAAAACGGCTGATCAAACAAAACTAAAGTCATGGTCATGGAGCCACGAGCTGCGTAAGCTAGCTCTCCAATCAGTGTTGGCATTATTAGCTAATGCTAACAATGCTAGCTTAATTACATTACGATAGCACCTCCAAAAATGCATGAACCACTCCTGCAGACATCACACATTGGACAGTTTAGTAAGTATGAATAGTTGTAGTTATACTGTAACATTTACAAACTTTGCTTGGAGTGATATATGAGTAAAAATGCTGTGGATGACTTAAATGGGATGGCATTAATAGAAGAAAATACTGCAGACTTTCACCCCACCGCACTTGCAGGGAGCGAACTCGTCCTAAAGATGGCGCCATAGCACAAACAATAACACAGCTTTTCAGTGTCTGTTGAAAACTATTTGTTGAATACAAACTTCATTGCCATTAGCAAAAGAAAAATTCATAAATTAACCGCACTGTTTTATAAGCCGCAGGATCCAAAGTGTAGGAAGAAAGTAGCAGCTTATAGTCCGGAATGTACGCTACGTTACGGCTCTGTAAATCATTGATGAATAGTTGTCGAAGCTTTATTTCAAAATGTGTTGTGCAGCCTGCGATGAGGGGGCGACTTGTCCAGGGTGTACGCCGCCTTCCGCCCGATTGTAGCTGAGATAGGCACCAGCGCCCCCCGAAACGCCAAAGGGAATAAACGGTAGAAAATGGATGGATGGATGGTGTTGTGCAGCCTGCTTTCCTCCAGGAAGTGAACTTTCTCAGTGTCCTGGCTTTAGATGAGTTGACATCGTGCACTCGCATTTACAGCATCTTCCCAAAACACATCTTTGACCCTTCAAGGCCACCGTAATGATGAAACATTACAACACTCACATTCTTTGTCACGTTGGTGCAACAATGGAAACCAAATGGCAGTAGCGGTAAAAGCGGCATTTTGGAGCTAAACTAATATCGGGAATGACAACACAAGTGAGGATTCTTTTGTCCTTACAGCTAATGATTGCACTCCTTGGCTATGACAGGACATGCTACGTTGTTTTGTGTCACGCTACGCCAGACCTGGGCCAAATAAGGCCCGGGGGTTGAATGCTAAGCTTAAAACTTTCAATCTGGCCCGCCGGACGTCCCCGAATAATTGTGTTTAGATGTTTAAGATTTAAAGTGTAGCTGCCATTATGATGTGACCTCATCTTTTCTAATCACCTTAAGTCTTCAACTATACTAAGTCTTTACATGCTTGGAATCTGCATCATATACTACTTACTATGTCATCTAATTACTTACTATGCTCATCTAATTACTTACTATGTCATCTAATTACTTACTATGCTCATCTAATTACTTACTATAGTCATGTAATGAGTTACTATGGTCATGTAATGAGTTACTATGGTCATGTAATGAGTTACTATGGTCATGTAATGAGTTACTATGGTCATGTAATGAGTTACTATAGTCATGTAATGAGTTACTATGGTCATGTAATGAGTTACTATGGTCATGTAATGAGTTACTATGGTCATGTAAGTCACAGGAGGTCAGAGGAGGCACCAAACAGTGTGGGTGGGGAGTGTTTCCACAGAGTGTGAAATGTGGGTGTCAGGGACAGACGTGGAAGGAGATTTTGACAAGAAAGTTGTAAAGCTTAGTGATATATCACATATATCACATTGTAGGTGGAGTTTTTTACCCTTCACATTCATATTTCACTGTTTGTTGCAATTGTGTTGTGTTTGGCTTGATGGTAAAATATGTGGAAGGGGAGGGGGTGTGATGTTCATATGTTGTCAATATTCAGTCTTTTATCCTTCATACTTTACATTGTAACATTCTTTATGTACATGTGCATTCTGGGTGTCTCATTCAGTAACAAAATGTCAAATTCCACTCCGTTTTTGAAGGCGGCCTGTCATAAGGTTTTTAGCATTCAATCAGACATTATTGGGAGGTTTTCTATTAGTCTTCCTAAATATAGATATACCGGCCCCTAGGCACATTCTTTTCTCTAAATTTGGCCCTGGTGTCAAAATAATTGCCTAGGCCTGCGCTATGCAATGAGCAGTACTGCTCATTGCAACGTGGCTTGACTTTTCAAACCCACATTTTGGTAATGATGTGATTCTATTCCATCAACCTAAACACAGTGTGATACCCAACATGCTGTTTTGTAGGGGGTGCTAGCTAATGAGAGGAATAGTCTCTCTTTGGGGAGTCTAGTTGTGATATGACACAAACTTCCCAGAGTCTTCCAGAGGTAGTCACCTGAAATACTTTTCACTTTACAGGTGTGCTTGAAGCTCATGGAGAGAATGCCAAGAGTGTGCAAAGCAGTCATCAGAGCAAAGGGTGGCTATTTTGAAG
The DNA here is from genome assembly GCF_033978795.1 of Nerophis ophidion. Lineage (NCBI taxonomy): Eukaryota > Metazoa > Chordata > Actinopteri > Syngnathiformes > Syngnathidae > Nerophis > Nerophis ophidion. Next base: position 543,001 of record NC_084617.1, read on the forward strand.
AAAGTAGAATATAAAACATGTTTTCGGTTATTTTTTTGGGTTAAGTACATAACTCCACATGTGTTCATTCCTAGTTTTGATGTGACAATCTATAATGGAAATAGTCATGAACATAAAGAAAAGATTGCATTGAAGGAGGAGAAGGTGTGTCCAAACTTTTGGTCTGTACTGTACGTATATATTAGTATTTTAGAATTTGTTGTGGGCCATTGACAAATGAGCCGCAGGCCGCAAATGGCCTTTGGGCTGCACTTTGAAGAACCCTGGTCCAATGTGTCCTGGCTGGTCCACCATCAGTAAGAAAGGATTGCTCTGTCAGAGATGCTATTGTCATACGAAGCAGAAGTCTAGCATGACCATGGTATTGAAGCCGTCATTTGGATGCCCTCTGTGACTGGTGTGAGCAGGTCAGGCATGGATGCTTCATGACAGAAAGTTGTCCTAGAGTGAGTGCAAACCAACAGGTGGGAAGTGAATGTTTGCCAGCCATCATTATTCAAACTGTCATGTGTGTCAAATGTTGTCAGTGGGCCTGATTTGCCAATGTGGGGCAGGTTTGTGTAGAAGTTGGACTTGTTCTGCCTGCCTGCCTGACAAATGATACTCTGCTCTCACATGTCACATGTACACACACACACACACACACACACACACACACACATACCACCAATGATGCCTGCTTCTTAACACAACCACAACAATGGCCTGACCATTGTCTGTCTGTGTCTGTCTGTCTGTCTGTCTGTCTGTCTGTCTGTGTGTGTGTGTGTGTGTGTGTGTGTGTGTGTGTGTGTGTGTGTGCGTGTGTGCGCTTTTCAAAAAGGAATGTAAACAGATGCTTTTGGTTTTAATTATACAGGAAGTGAGGTTTTTTTTGTTTCCACTTTTGAAGCCAGTGCACGTTCCTCGGCTTTCTGGAAAGACTCTGGTGTGTCTCTCCCTGGCTGTGTGACTCAGAGGCGGCCGTGGCGGTGGTCCGGCGTGTGATGTAATGTGGCAGCGTGGCTATTTTCAGGCCTCACCTCTGAGCCGAGCTGCGGTCGCTCAGCGACTGACAAGCGCTGGATCGCTGGAAGCTCTTTCTTGCTGCGAGTATGAAATCAAGTCACTTGAGGAGTGAAAGCTAACACGGCGAGGCAAACATGTCATTAGGGTTGGTGTTTTGGCCGCGGCGTCTGGAGCTGGTTAACCTCCAGGCCAAGTTTCGGAGGTTGTGGGAAAACTTTGTGTTTTTTCCCAGAAGCTTCCATGGCTCCTTGAACTTTGACTCCCAGAGCGGGCGAGTGTGCGGTGCTTTTGAGGGCGTGTCGGCTGGAGACGGGCCAATAAATATCTTTACCTGACACCTTGGGACAGAAATAAACATGTAGGCCACGTCATGCCGGACGTGCTTTGAGGGGGGATCACGTTACGCCGCTGTCACTTGTAAACAAATAAGGGGCATCTCCGCTGGACTATTTACTTAACACCACTCCTTTGTGTCAACTCATCCATGTTGTCTTCTTTCTCATGCCGCTCTCTACTTGGATCTGCCTCCAAAAACTGTGCACTCTATCTAGTAGGGCGGAGAAATAATCACAATTGTCTTGTATCAATACAGAAATCACCATTATTAGTCCCTATCATTTCTTAAAAACATAGTGTTAACAACAGGCCAGGTCATCTACCATATTTTCCAGACCATAGGCCGCACCGGCTTACAAGGCACGCTGCCGAGGTGAGGGTCTATTCAGGTCTAAGACACATTATTCCGATTATTTCCTCAACGTAAAAGACTTCCTTGTGGTCTACATAACAAGTAATGGTGCTTCTTTGCTCAAAATGTTGCATAGATGATGTTTTACACATCATCTTCAACTCACTTTCTGACAGTCTCTTCAGGGGACAGTTTTATCTACGTGCCTCCACTTGGACAGCGTCATCTTTGTTGTAGCGGTGCATGTAACCTACTAGTGTTGTGGTAATAACTTGGTCCATGTGTGTTGTATCATACCATGTAACCTACTAGTGGTGTGGTAATAACTTGGTCCATGTGTGTTGTATCATACCATGTAACCTACTAGTGGTGTGGTAATAACTTGGTCCATGTGTGTTGTATCATACCATGTGACCTACTAGTGGTGTGGTAATAACTTGGTCCATGTGTGTTGTATCATACCATGTAACCTACTAGTGGTGTGGTAATAATTTGGTCCATGTGTGTTGTATCATACCATGTAACCTACTAGTGTTGTGGTAATAACTTGGTCCATGTGTGTTGTATCATACCATGTAACCTACTAGTGGTGTGGTAATAACTTGGTCCATGTGTGTTGTATCATACCATGTGACCTACTAGTGGTGTGGTAATAACTTGGTCCATGTGTGTTGTATCATACCATGTAACCTACTAGTGGTGTGGTAATAACTTGGTCCATGTGTGTTGTATCATACAATGTAACCTACTAGTGGTGTGGTAATAACTTGATCCATGTGTGTTGTATCATACCACGTGACCTACTAGTGGTGTGGTAATAACTTGGTCCATGTGTGTTGTATCATACCATGTAACCTACTAGTGTTGTGGTAATAACTTGGTCCATGTGTGTTGTATCATACCATGTAACCTACTAGTGGTGTGGTAATAACTTGGTCCATGTGTGTTGTATCATACCATGTGACCTACTAGTGGTGTGGTAATAACTTGGTCCATGTGTGTTGTATCATACCATGTAACCTACTAGTGGTGTGGTAATAACTTGGTCCATGTGTGTTGTATCATACCATGTAACCTACTAGTGGTGTGGTAATAACTTGGTCCATGTGTGTTGTATCATACCATGTGACCTACTAGTGGTGTGGTAATAACTTGGTCCATGTGTGTTGTATCATACCATGTAACCTACTAGTGGTGTGGTAATAACTTGGTCCATGTGTGTTGTATCATACCATGTGACCTACTAGTGGTGTGGTAATAACTTGGTCCATGTGTGTTGTATCATAGCATGTAACCTACTAGTGGTGTGGTAATAACTTGGTCCATGTGTGTTGTATCATACCATGTAACCTACTAGTGGTGTGGTAATAACTTGGTCCATGTGTGTTGTATCATACCATGTAACCTACTAGTGGTGTGGTAATAACTTGGTCCATGTGTGTTGTATCATACCATGTAACCTACTAGTGGTGTGGTAATAACTTGGTCCATGTGTGTTGTATCATACCATGTAACCTACTAGTGGTGTGGTAATAACTTGGTCCATGTGTGTTGTATCATACCATGTAACCTACTAGTGGTGTGGTAATAACTTGGTCCATGTGTGTTGTATCATACAATGTAACCTACTAGTGGTGTGGTAATAACTTGGTCCATGTGTGTTGTATCATACCATGTAACCTACTAGTGGTGTGGTAATAACTTGGTCCATGTGTGTTGTATCATACCATGTAACCTACTAGTGGTGTGGTAATAACTTGGTCCATGTGTGTTGTATCATACCATGTAACCTACTAGTGGTGTGGTAATAACTTGGTCCATGTGTGTTGTATCATACCATGTAACCTACTAGTGGTGTGGTAATAACTTGGTCCATGTGTGTTGTATCATACCATGTAACCTACTAGTGGTGTGGTAATAACTTGGTCCATGTGTGTTGTATCATACCATGTAACCTACTAGTGGTGTGGTAATAACTTGGTCCATGTGTGTTGTATCATACCATGTAACCTACTAGTGGTGTGGTAATAACTTGGTCCATGTGTGTTGTATCATACCATGTGACCTACTAGTGGTGTGGTAATAACTTGGTCCATGTGTGTTGTATCATACCATGTAACCTACTAGTGGTGTGGTAATAACTTGGTCCATGTGTGTTGTATCATACCATGTGACCTACTAGTGGTGTGGTAATAACTTGGTCCATGTGTGTTGTATCATACCATGTAACCTACTAGTGGTGTGGTAATAACTTGGTCCATGTGTGTTGTATCATACCATGTAACCTACTAGTGGTGTGGTAATAACTTGGTCCATGTGTGTTGTATCATACCATGTAACCTACTAGTGGTGTGGTAATAACTTGGTCCATGTGTGTTGTATCATAGCATGTAACCTACTAGTGGTGTGGTAATAACTTGGTCCATGTGTGTTGTATCATACAATGTAACCTACTAGTGGTGTGGTAATAACTTGGTCCATGTGTGTTGTATCATACCATGTAACCTACTAGTGGTGTGGTAATAACTTGGTCCATGTGTGTTGTATCATACCACGTGACCTACTAGTGGTGTGGTAATAACTTGGTCCATGTGTGTTGTATCATACCACGTAACCTACTAGTGGTGTGGTAATAACTTGGTCCATGTGTGTTGTATCATACAATGTAACCTACTAGTGGTGTGGTAATAACTTGGTCCATGTGTGTTGTATCATACCATGTAACCTACTAGTGGTGTGGTAATAACTTGGTCCATGTGTGTTGTATCATACAATGTAACCTACTAGTGGTGTGGTAATAACTTGGTCCATGTGTGTTGTATCATACCATGTGACCTACTAGTGGTGTGGTAATAACTTGGTCCATGTGTGTTGTATCATACCACGTAACCTACTAGTGGTGTGGTAATAACTTGGTCCATGTGTGTTGTATCATACCACGTAACCTACTAGTGGTGTGGTAATAACTTGGTCCATGTGTGTTGTATCATACAATGTAACCTACTAGTGGTGTGGTAATAACTTGGTCCATGTGTGTTGTATCATACAATGTAACCTACTAGTGGTGTGGTAATAACTTGGTCCATGTGTGTTGTATCATACCATGTGACCTACTAGTGGTGTGGTAATAACTTGGTCCATGTGTGTTGTATCATACCATGTAACCTACTAGTGGTGTGGTAATAACTTGGTCCATGTGTGTTGTATCATACCATGTAACCTACTAGTGGTGTGGTAATAACTTGGTCCATGTGTGTTGTATCATACCATGTAACCTACTAGTGGTGTGGTAATAACTTGGTCCATGTGTGTTGTATCATACCACGTGACCTACTAGTGGTGTGGTAATAACTTGGTCCATGTGTGTTGTATCATACCATGTAACCTACTAGTGGTGTGGTAATAACTTGGTCCATGTGTGTTGTATCATACCATGTGACCTACTAGTGGTGTGGTAATAACTTGGTCCATGTGTGTTGTATCATACCACGTGACCTACTAGCGGTGTGGTAATAACTTGGTCCATGTGTGTTGTATCATACCACGTGACCTACTAGTGGTGTGGTAATAACTTGGTCCATGTGTGTTGTATCATACCATGTAACCTACTAGTGGTGTGGTAATAACTTGGTCCATGTGTGTTGTATCATACCATGTGACCTACTAGTGGTGTGGTAATAACTTGGTCCATGTGTGTTGTATCATACCACGTGACCTACTAGCGGTGTGGTAATAACTTGGTCCATGTGTGTTGTATCATACCACGTGACCTACTAGTGGTGTGGTAATAACTTGGTCCATGTGTGTTGTATCATACCACGTAACCTACTAGTGGTGTGGTAATAACTTGGTCCATGTGTGTTGTATCATACAATGTAACCTACTAGTGGTGTGGTAATAACTTGGTCCATGTGTGTTGTATCATACCATGTAACCTACTAGTGGTGTGGTAATAACTTGGTCCATGTGTGTTGTATCATACAATGTAACCTACTAGTGGTGTGGTAATAACTTGGTCCATGTGTGTTGTATCATACCATGTGACCTACTAGTGGTGTGGTAATAACTTGGTCCATGTGTGTTGTATCATACCACGTAACCTACTAGTGGTGTGGTAATAACTTGGTCCATGTGTGTTGTATCATACCACGTAACCTACTAGTGGTGTGGTAATAACTTGGTCCATGTGTGTTGTATCATACCACGTGACCTACTAGTGGTGTGGTAATAACTTGGTCCATGTGTGTTGTATCATACCACGTGACCTACTAGTGGTGTGGTAATAACTTGGTCCATGTGTGTTGTATCATACCACGTGACCTACTAGTGGTGTGGTAATAACTTGGTCCATGTGTGTTGTATCATACCACGTGACCTACTAGTGGTGTGGTAATAACTTGGTCCATGTGTGTTGTATCATACCATGTAACCTACTAGTGGTGTGGTAATAACTTGGTCCATGTGTGTTGTATCATACCATGTAACCTACTAGTGGTGTGGTAATAACTTGGTCCATGTGTGTTGTATCATACCATGTAACCTACTAGTGGTGTGGTAATAACTTGGTCCATGTGTGTTGTATCATACCATGTAACCTACTAGTGGTGTGGTAATAACTTGGTCCATGTGTGTTGTATCATACCACGTGACCTACTAGTGGTGTGGTAATAACTTGGTCCATGTGTGTTGTATCATACCACGTAACCTACTAGTGGTGTGGTAATAACTTGGTCCATGTGTGTTGTATCATACCACGTGACCTACTAGTGGTGTGGTAATAACTTGGTCCATGTGTGTTGTATCATACCACGTGACCTACTAGTGGTGTGGTAATAACTTGGTCCATGTGTGTTGTATCATACCATGTAACCTACTAGTGGTGTGGTAATAACTTGGTCCATGTGTGTTGTATCATACCATGTAACCTACTAGTGGTGTGGTAATAACTTGGTCCATGTGTGTTGTATCATACCATGTAACCTACTAGTGGTGTGGTAATAACTTGGTCCATGTGTGTTGTATCATACCATGTAACCTACTAGTGGTGTGGTAATAACTTGGTCCATGTGTGTTGTATCATACCATGTAACCTACTAGTGGTGTGGTAATAACTTGGTCCATGTGTGTTGTATCATACCACATGACCTACTAGTGGTGTGGTAATAACTTGGTCCATGTGTGTTGTATCATACCATGTAACCTACTAGTGGTGTGGTAATAACTTGGTCCATGTGTGTTGTATCATACCACGTAACCTACTAGTGGTGTGGTAATAACTTGGTCCATGTGTGTTGTATCATACCACGTAACCTACTAGTGGTGTGGTAATAACTTGGTCCATGTGTGTTGTATCATACCATGTAACCTACTAGTGGTGTGGTAATAACTTGGTCCATGTGTGTTGTATCATACCACATGACCTACTAGTGGTGTGGTAATAACTTGGTCCATGTGTGTTGTATCATACCATGTAACCTACTAGTGGTGTGGTAATAACTTGGTCCATGTGTGTTGTATCATACCACGTAACCTACTAGTGGTGTGGTAATAACTTGGTCCATGTGTGTTGTATCATACCACGTGACCTACTAGTGGTGTGGTAATAACTTGGTCCATGTGTGTTGTATGAAAAGTCTTCCCAGAAAGAAGGGTGTGTTTTGGCCTTTTGAAAGTTGCGCTGTGAATGTTTTGGACTGAGATGAATGTTTGTCAGGCCAGAGCATATTTGAACAAGTACCTGAGTTCCAGCTTTTTTCTTTCTTCTTCTCCTCCTCTTTTTCGCACGCTGACAGGAGGATGGAAAATGATGTCAAGTTTTATTGCGCTGCCCTCCTCTGGCCCGCCCTGCTTGGCTCTGAAGACGTGGCGAGGCCATGTGTTGTGGATGAAAATAAACAAAAGTTACAAAACGAATTTGACTTTCTTTCTTTCTTTCTTTCTTTCCTTCATTCTTTCTTTCTTCCTTCTTCTCCTCCTCCCTAAAGCCTGTCAGGAGTTATCTTCCCACTTTGAGGGAGTAGAAAAGGCTTTTTGTTTGCCGCCCCGAATGACATGTTTGCTGACGTCACCTTTCCTGACGGCTTTGGATGACAATCAGCGCTTGTCGCGACAATTTAAGGACCGGGACTCTCCCAGAGGACCTGATCTGCTCTTCCCAGTTTTCCTGTGCCTCCTTCTGTAGTTTTCCATGGTCTATCTCTCGGCCCAGCTGTGTGTTGTTACCCCTCCTCCCCCTCATCCTTCCTCTTTCCTCTCCCTGGACTTCGTCTTGAGGACCCCTGGTCCGTCATGGGCGTCCACTGTGGAATCAGCTCAGCAGACATTTCATTAGGTACACCTGTTTGGGTCGAGCCTCTTGATTCCCAGTTGAAGAACTATTTGTCTCCACAAGACTTAGTTCAGTGATATGCCTATTTTGTGAATCAAATCAAAACAACTTTATTCATAAAGCACATTTCAAATGTACCGCAGAGAAAGCCAAAGTGCTGCACAATAGGCAGGTTAAGAGATAACACAAGACAAACCAGCAAACACAAACACAGCACGATAATAAATCAATCAATCCATAAAACATAGAAACAGGTTGACAGCAGGTGCATTATGGGACGCCATAGCAGGATGGAGATCACAGGAATCTCCCTATTGGTGGCTTTTGTTTATCTGAAATAGTCTGGAAATGGACTAGAAGCTGTTTCCAGTGCTATGCTGCAATTATCAAGACAGTTGCACGGAATTAGGACCCAAAAATGTAAGGACAGAAGGTGTGGCTGTACCGAAACGAGCTGTTCATAACGTGGAGTGAAGCATCAAAGGCCAACAAAGTTGTCGGTGCTACGCCGCAAGACTCAACAATGTAGACTTCACTTGGAAAACTGCTCTACACACTAGCTCACTTTCAAAGGATGGAAAGGATAATGCAGGTATTAAGTAGACAAAAAGTATACCATGGCAGCAATATAAAATATAGCAAATATATAATATTTACATATTATATATACAGTAGGCTTCACGGTGGCAGAGGGGTTAGTGCGTCTGCCTCACAATACAAAGGTCCTGCAGTCCTGGGTTCAAATCCAGGCTCGGGATCTTTCTGTGTGGAGTTTGCATGTTCTCCCCGTGAATGCATGGGTTCCCTCCGGGTACTCCGGCTTCCTCCCACCTCCAAAGACATGCACCTGGGGATAGGCCCCTCCCACCTCCAAAGACATGCACCTGGGGATAGGCCCCTCCCACCTCCAAAGACATGCACCTGGGGATAGGCCCCTCCCACCTCCAAAGACATGCACCTGGGGATAGGCCCCTCCCACCTCCAAAGATAGGCCCCTCCCACCTCCAAAGACATGCACCTGGGGATAGGCCCCTCCCACCTCCAAAGACATGCACCTGGGGATAGGCCCCTCCCACCTCCAAAGACATGCACCTGGGGATAGGCCCCTCCCACCTCCAAAGACATGCACCTGGGGATAAGTTGATTGGCAACACTAAATGGTCTCTAGTGTGTGAATGTTGTCTGTCTATCTGTGTTGGCCCTGCGATGAGTTGGCTACTTGTCCAGGGTGTACCCCGCCTTCCGCCCGATTGTAGCTGAGATAGGCGCCAGCGCCCCCCGCGACCCAAAAAGGGAATAAGCGGTAGAAAATGGATGGATGGATGGATATATACAGTATAGTATGTATACTGATATATTATTATATCATATTTGTATATAATATATACAATGTATCACAAATGGATGGATGGATGGATATATACAGTATAGTATGTATACTGATATATTATTATATCATATTTGTATATAATATATACAATGTATCACAAATGCCATGTAGAATATTCCAGTATATGTAACAGCTGCAGCATAAAATAGAGAGTAGATCCAGCAGAAAATAAACATTACGAATAAAGAGAGGTAGCTAACATGTCAGGTAATGTTGTGATCCGTTACTCGGATCTTCACATATTATTGTTTATTGTTCCATTTTTGTCTCATTCTCCGTCTGACCCTCTTACTTCCTGTTTAGTCCGTCACCATGGTTACACATTGATTTCACCTGCTACTCATGGTCCCGCACACCTGCTACAGTTAATCACCTTCACTATATAAGCCTTCCTCTTTTGTGTGTTCAGTCTGGGTTCGTCATTTGTTTTCACACAACGGTAGGTCTGCTTTGCATTTTTGCTTACATGCAATTCCTGATTATTCTCACGAGCTCTCACGCTGCGCATTTTATTTCCTTCTTAGCTCTCATGCTAAATGTTTTGTTTTTCCCTTTGTGTGTGCCAACGTGCCAGTTTAGTTTCCTAGTTGTATATCCCAGCTTTCATGCTAGCGTCTTTTGTTTGCCTTCTTCTTAGCTCCAGTGTTTTTGTTCTTAGCCCTTTTATTACTTTAATAAATACTTTTAATCTTACCTTTGCTGTGTTCAATTTCGACGCATCCACGAAGGGATCAAACCCGGCAGCGCCATGCCACACAGGCGTAATTGGTAATAGACAAATAATATCTAATATCTATTGCTGGGTGCAGCCCTTTAAGACACTGCTTGTTTAGGGCTGTAGAAGTCAACTTTGATTGATTGATATGGCAAGTGATGATACAGCTGGATGCAGTGATTGATTGATATGGCAGGTGATGATACAGCTAGATGCAGTGATTGATTGATATGGCAAGTGATGATACAGCTGGGTGCAGTGATTGATTGATATGGCAAGTGATGATACAGCTGGATGCAGTGATTGATAGATGTGGCAAGTGATGATACAGCTGGGTGCCGTGATTGATTGTTATGGCAAGTGATGATACAGCTGGATGCAGTGATTGATTGGTGTGGCAAGTGATGATACAGCTGGATGCAGTGATTGATTGATATGGCAAGTGATGATACAGCTGGATGGAGTGATTGATTGATATGGCAAGTGATGATACAGCTGGATGCAGTAAATGATTGATGTGGCAAGTGATGATACAGCTGGATGCAGTGATTGATTGATATGGCAGGTGATGATACAGCTGGATGCAGTAATTGATTGATGTGGCAAGTCATGAGACAGCTGGATGCAGTGATTGATTGATGTGGCAAGTGATGATACAGCTGGATGCAGTGATTGATTGATATGGCAAGTGATGATACAGCTGGATGCAGCGATTGATTGATGTGACAAGTGATGATACAGCTGGATGGAGTGATTGATTGATATGGCAAGTGATGATACAGCTGGATGCAGTGATTGATAGATATAACAAGTGATGATACAGCAGGATGCAGTGATTGATAGATATAACAAGTGATGATACAGCAGGATGCAGTGATTGATTGATGTGGCAAGTGATGATACAGCTGGATGCACTGATTGATTGGTGTGGCAAGTGATGATACAGCTGGATGCAGTGATTGATTGATATGGCAAGTGATGATACAGCTGGATGGAGTGATTGATTGATATGGCAAGTGATGATACAGCTGGATGCAGTGATTGATTGATGTGGCAAGTGATGATACAGCTGGATGCAGTGATTGATTGATATGGCAGGTGATGATACAGCTGGATGCAGTGATTGATTGATGTGGCAAGTGATGATACAGCTGGATGCAGTGATTGATTGATATGGCAAGTGATGATACAGCTGGATGCAGTGATTGATTGATATGGCAAGTGATGATACAGCTGGATGCAGCGATTGATTGATGTGACAAGTGATGATACAGCTGGATGGAGTGATTGATTGATATGGCAAGTGATGATACAGCTGGATGCAGTGATTGATAGATATAACAAGTGATGATACAGCAGGATGCAGTGATTGATTGATATGGCAAGTGATGATACAGCTGGATGGAGTGATTGATTGATATGGCAAGTGATGATACAGCTGGATGCAGTGATTGATTGATGTGGCAAGTCATGAGACAGCTGGATGCAGTGATTGATTGATGTGGCAAGTGATGATACAGCTGGATGCAGTGATTGATTGATATGGCAAGTGATGATACAGCTGGATGCAGCGATTGATTGATGTGACAAGTGATGATACAGCTGGATGGAGTGATTGATTGATATGGCAAGTGATGATACAGCTGGATGCAGTGATTGATAGATATAACAAGTGATGATACAGCAGGATGCAGTGATTGATTGATATGGCAAGTGATGATACAGCTGGATGCAGTGATTGATTGATATGGCAAGTGTTGATACAGCTTGATGCAGTGATTGATTGATGTGGCAAGTGATGATACAGCTGGATGCACTGATTGATTGGTGTGGCAAGTGATGATACAGCTGGATGCAGTGATTGATTGATATGGCAAGTGATGATACAGCTGGATGGAGTGATTGATTGATATGGCAAGTGATGATACAGCTGGATGCAGTGATTGATTGATGTGGCAAGTGATGATACAGCTGGATGCAGTGATTGATTGATATGGCAGGTGATGATACAGCTGGATGCAGTGATTGATTGATGTGGCAAGTGATGATACAGCTGGATGCAGTGATTGATTGATGTGGCAAGTGATGATACAGCTGGATGCAGTGATTGATTGATATGGCAAGTGATGATACAGCTGGATGCAGCGATTGATTGATGTGACAAGTGATGATACAGCTGGATGGAGTGATTGATTGATATGGCAAGTGATGATACAGCTGGATGCAGTGATTGATAGATATAACAAGTGATGATACAGCAGGATGCAGTGATTGATTGATATGGCAAGTGATGATACAGCTGGATGGAGTGATAGATTGATATGGCAAGTGATGATACAGCTGGATGCAGTGATTGATAGATATAACAAGTGATGATCCAGCAGGATGCAGTGATTGATTGATATGGCAAGTGATGATACAGCTGGATGCAGTGATTGATTGATATGGCAAGTGTTGATACAGCTTGATGCAGTGATTGATTGATGTGGCAAGTCATGATACAGCTAGATGCAGTAATTGATTGATATGGCAAGTGATGATACAGCTGGATGCAGTGATTGATTGATGTGGCAAGTCATGATACAGCTGGATGCAGTGATTGATTGATGTGGCAAGTGATGATGCAGCTGGATGCAGTGATTGATTGATATGGCAAGTGATGATACAGCTGGATGCAGTGATTGATTGATGTGGCAAGTGATGATACAGCTGGATGGAGTGATTGATTGATATGGCAAGTGATGATACAGCTGGATGCAGTGATTGATTGATGTGACAAGTGATGATACAGCTGGATGGAGTGATTGCTTGATATGGCAAGTGATGATACAGCTGGATGGAGTGATTGATTGATATGGCAAGTGATGATACAGCTGGATGCAGTGATTGATTGATATGGCAAGTGATGATTCAGCTGGATGCAGTGATTGATTGATATGGCAAGTGATGATACAGCTGGATGCAGTGATTGATTGATATGGCAAGTGATGATACAGGTGGATGCAGTGATTGATTGATGTGGCAAGTCATGATACAGCTGGATGAAGTGATTGATTGATATGGCAAGTGATGATACAGCTGGATGGAGTGATTGATTGATATGGCAAGTGATGATACAGCTGGATGCAGTGATTGATAGATATAACAAGTGATGATACAGCAGGATGCAGTGATTGATTGATATGGCAAGTGATGATACAGCTGGATGCAGTGATTGATTGATATGGCAAGTGATGATACAGCTGGATGCAGTGATTGATAGATATAACAAGTGATGATACAGCAGGATGCAGTGATTGATAGATATAACAAGTGATGATACAGCAGGATGCAGTGATTGATTGATATGGCAAGTGATGATACAGCTGGATGGAGTGATTGATTGATATGGCAAGTGATGATACAGCAGGATGAAGTGATTGATTGATATGGCAAGTGATGATACAGCTGGATGGAGTGCGGAATGAAGGACTTCTTGAATAGAACACCGTGGGAGCCTGTTGGAGTGTGAACTCCACTGTCCCTCAATTGTCTGCTGGACTGGATTGTCCATAATGGCCAGCACTTTGTCCACTGTCCTCCTGTCCCTCACTGACACAAACACTTGACTTTGTCCTCCTGTCCCTCACTGACACAAACACTTGGCTTTGTCCTCCTGTCCCTCACTGACACAAACACTTGACTTTGTCCTCCTGTCCCTCACTGACACAAACACTTGACTTTGTCCTCCTGTCCCTCACTGACACAAACACTTGACTTTGTCCTCCTGTCCCTCACTGACACAAACACTTGACTTTGTCCTTCTGTCTCTCACTGACACAAACACTTTGTCCTCCTGTCCCTCACTGACACAAACACTTGACTTTGTCCTCCTGTCCCTCACTGACACAAACACTTGACTTTGTCCTCCTGTCCCTCACTGACACAAAGACTTGACTTTGTCCTCCTGTCCCTCACTGACACAAACACTTGACTTTGTCCTCCTGTCCCTCACTGACAAAAACACGTTGTCCTCCTGTCCCTCACTGACACAAACACTTGACTTTGTCCTCCTGTCCCTCACTGACACAAACACTTGACTTTGTCCTCCGGTCCCTCACTGACACAAACACTTGACTTTGTCCTCCTGTCCCTCACTGACACAAACACTTGACTTTGTCTTCCTGTCCCTCACTGACACAAAAACTTTGTCCTTCTGTCTCTCACTGACACAAACACTTTGTCCTCCTGTCCCTCACTGACACAAACACTTGACTTTGTCCTTCTGTCTCTCACTGACACAAACACTTGACTTTGTCCTTCTGTCCCTCACTGACACAAACACTTGACTTTGTCCTCCTGTCCCTCACTGACACAAACACTTGACTTTGTCCTCCTGTCCCTCACTGACACAAACACTTTGTCCTCCTGTCCCTCACTGACACAAACACTTGACTTTGTCCTCCTGTCCCTCACTGACACAAACACTTGACTTTGTCCTCCTGTCCCTCACTGACACAAACACTTGACTTTGTCCTCCTGTCCCTCACTGACACAAACACTTGACTTTGTCCTTCTGTCTCTCACTGACACAAACACTTTGTCCTCCTGTCCCTCACTGACACAAACACTTGACTTTGTCCTTCTGTCTCTCACTGACACAAACACTTTGTCCTCCTGTCCCTCACTGACACAAACACTTGACTTTGTCCTCCTGTCCCTCACTGACACAAACACTTGACTTTGTCTTTCTGTCTCTCACTGACACAAACACTTTGTCCTCATGTCCCTCACTGACACAAACACTTGACTTTGTCCTTCTGTCTCTCACTGACACAAACACTTTGTCCTCCTGTCCCTCACTGACACAAACACTTGACTTTGTCCTTCTGTCTCTCACTGACACAAACACTTTGTCCTCCTGTCCCTCACTGACACAAACACTTGACTTTGTCCTCCTGTCCCTCACTGACACAAACACTTGACTTTGTCCTTCTGTCTCTCACTGACACAAACACTTTGTCCTCCTGTCCCTCACTGACACAAACACTTGACTTTGTCCTTCTGTCTCTCACTGACACAAACACTTTGTCCTCCTGTCCCTCACTGACACACACACTTGACTTTGTCCTCCTGTCCCTCACTGACACAAACACTTGACTTTGTCTTTCTGTCTCTCACTGACACAAACACTTTGTCCTCATGTCCCTCACTGACACAAACACTTGACTTTGTCCTTCTGTCTCTCACTGACACAAACACTTTGTCCTCCTGTCCCTTACTGACACAAACACTTGACTTTGTCCTCCTGTCCCTCACTGACACAAACACTTGACTTTGTCATCCTGTCCCTCACTACACAAACACTTGACTTTGTCCTCCTGTCCCTCACTGACACAAACACTTTGTCCTCCTGTCCCTCACTGACACAAACACTTGACTATGTCCTCCTGTCCCTCACTGACACAAACACTTGACTTTGTCCTCCTGTCCCTCACTGACACAAACACTTGACTTTGTCCTCCTGTCCCTCACTGACACAAACACTTGACTTTGTCTTCCTGTCCCTCACTGACACAAAAACGTTGTCCTCCTGTCCCTCACTGACACAAACACTTGACTTTGTCCTTCTGTCTCTCACTGACACAAACACTTTGTCCTCCTGTCCCTCACTGACACAAACACTTGACTTTGTCCTTCTGTCTCTCACTGACACAAACACTTTGTCCTCCTGTCCCTCACTGACAAAAACACTTTGTCCTCCTGTCCCTCACTGACACAAACACTTGACTTTGTCCTCCTGTCCCTCACTGAAACAAACACTTTGTCCTCCTGTCCCTCACTGACACAAACACTTGACTTTGTCCTCCTGTCCCTCACTGACACAAACATTTTGTCCTCCTGTCCCTCACTGACACAAACACTTTGTCCTCCTGTCCCTCACTGACACAAACACTTGACTTTGTCCTCCTGTCCCTCACTGACACAAACACCTGACTTTGTCCTCCTGTCCCTCACTGACACAAACACTTAGTCCTCCTGTCCCTCACTGACACAAACACTTTGTCGTCCTGTCCCTCACTGACACAAACACTTGAATTTGTCCTCCTGTCCCTCACTGACACAAAAACGTTGTCCTCCTGTCCCTCACTGACACAAAAACTTTGTCCTCCTGTCCCTCACTGACACAAACACTTTGTCCTCCTGTCCCTCACTGACACAAACACTTGACTTTGTCCTCCTGTCCCTCACTGACACAAACACTTGACTTTGTCCTCCTGTCCCTCACTGACACAAAAACTTTGTCCTCCTGTCCCTCACTGACACAAACACTTTGTCCTCCTGTCCCTCACTGACACAAACACTTTGTCGTCCTGTCCCTCACTGACACAAACACTTGACTTTGTCCTCCTGTCCCTCACTGACAAAAAAACGTTGTCCTCCTGTCCCTCACTGACACAAACACTTTGTCCTCCTGTCCCTCACTGACACAAACACTTGGCTTTGTCCTCCTGTCCCTCACTGACACAAACACTTGACTTTGTCCTCCTGTCCCTCACTGACACAAACACTTGACTTTGTCCTTCTGTCTCTCAATGACACAAACAATTGACTTTGTCCTCCTGTCCCTCACTGACACAAACTCTTGACTTTGTCGTCCTGTCCCTCACTGACACAAACACTTGACTTTGTCCTCCTGTCCCTCACTGACACAAACACTTGACTTTGTCCTCCTGTCCCTCACTGACACAAACACTTGACTTTGTCATCCTGTCCCTCACTGACACAAACACTTGACTTTGTCCTCCTGTCCCTCACTGACACAAACACTTTGTCCTCCTGTCCCTCACTGACACAAACACTTGACTTTGTCATCCTGTCCCTCACTGACACAAACACTTGACTTTGTCCTCCTGTCCCTCACTGACACAAAAACTTTGTCCTCCTGTCCCTCACTGACACAAACACTTTTTCCTCCTGTCCCTCACTGACACAAACACTTTGTCCTCCTGTCCCTCACTGACACAAACACTTGACTTTGTCCTCCTGTCCCTCACTGACACAAACACTTTGTCCTCCTGTCCCTCACTGACACAAACACTTTGTCCTCCTGTCCCTCACTGACACAAAAACGTTGTCTTCCTGTCCCTCACTGACACAAACACTTGACTTTGTCCTTCTGTCTCTCACTGACACAAACACTTTGTCCTCCTGTCCCTCACTGACACAAACACTTGACTTTGTCCTTCTGTCTCTCACTGACACAAACACTTTGTCCTCCTGTCCCTCACTGACACAAACACTTGACTTTGTCCTCCTGTCCCTCACTGACACAAACATTTTGTCCTCCTGTCCCTCACTGACACAAACACTTTGTCCTCCTGTCCTTCACTGACACAAACACTTTGTCCTCCTGTCCCTCACCGACACAAACACTTGACTTTGTCCTCCTGTCCCTCACTGACACAAACACTTGAATTTGTCCTCCTGTCCCTCACTGACACAAACACTTTGTCCTACTGTCCCTCACTGACACAAACACTTTGTCGTCCTGTCCCTCACTGACACAAACACTTGACTTTGTCCTCCTGTCCCTCACTGACACAAACACTTGGCTTTGTCCTCCTGTCCCTCACTGACACAAACACTTGACTTTGTCCTCCTGTCCCTCACTGACACAAACACTTGACTTTGTCCTCCTGTCCCTCACTGACACAAACACTTGACTTTGTCCTCCTGTCCCTCACTGACACAAACACTTGACTTTGTCCTTCTGTCTCTCACTGACACAAACACTTTGTCCTCCTGTCCCTCACTGACACAAACACTTGACTTTGTCCTTCTGTCTCTCACTGAAACAAACACTTTGTCCTCCTGTCCCTCACTGACACAAACACTTGACTTTGTCCTCCTGTCCCTCACTGACACAAACACTTGACTTTGTCCTCCTGTCCCTCACTGACACAAAGACTTGACTTTGTCCTCCTGTCCCTCACTGACACAAACACTTGACTTTGTCCTCCTGTCCCTCACTGACAAAAGCACGTTGTCCTCCTGTCCCTCACTGACACAAACACTTGACTTTGTCCTCCTGTCCCTCACTGACACAAACACTTGACTTTGTCCTCCGGTCCCTCACTGACACAAACACTTGACTTTGTCCTCCTGTCCCTCACTGACACAAACACTTGACTTTGTCTTCCTGTCCCTCACTGACACAAAAACTTTGTCCTTCTGTCTCTCACTGACACAAACACTTTGTCCTCCTGTCCCTCACTGACACAAACACTTGACTTTGTCCTTCTGTCTCTCACTGACACAAACACTTGACTTTGTCCTTCTGTCCCTCACTGACACAAACACTTGACTTTGTCCTCCTGTCCCTCACTGACCCAAACACTTGACTTTGTCCTCCTGTCCCTCACTGACACAAACACTTTGTCCTCCTGTCCCTCACTGACACAAACACTTGACTTTGTCCTCCTGTCCCTCACTGACACAAACACTTGACTTTGTCCTCCTGTCCCTCACTGACACAAACACTTGACTTTGTCCTTCTGTCTCTCACTGACACAAACACTTTGTCCTCCTGTCCCTCACTGACACAAACACTTGACTTTGTCCTTCTGTCTCTCACTGACACAAACACTTTGTCCTCCTGTCCCTCACTGACACAAACACTTGACTTTGTCCTCCTGTCCCTCACTGACACAAACACTTGACTTTGTCTTTCTGTCTCTCACTGACACAAACACTTTGTCCTCATGTCCCTCACTGACACAAACACTTGACTTTGTCCTTCTGTCTCTCACTGACACAAACACTTTGTCCTCCTGTCCCTCACTGACACAAACACTTGACTTTGTCCTTCTGTCTCTCACTGACACAAACACTTTGTCCTCCTGTCCCTCACTGACACAAACACTTGACTTTGTCCTCCTGTCCCTCACTGACACAAACACTTGACTTTGTCCTTCTGTCTCTCACTGACACAAACACTTTGTCCTCCTGTCCCTCACTGACACAAACACTTGACTTTGTCCTTCTGTCTCTCACTGACACAAACACTTTGTCCTCCTGTCCCTCACTGACACACACACTTGACTTTGTCCTCCTGTCCCTCACTGACACAAACACTTGACTTTGTCTTTCTGTCTCTCACTGACACAAACACTTTGTCCTCATGTCCCTCACTGACACAAACACTTGACTTTGTCCTTCTGTCTCTCACTGACACAAACACTTTGTCCTCCTGTCCCTTACTGACACAAACACTTGACTTTGTCCTCCTGTCCCTCACTGACACAAACACTTGACTTTGTCATCCTGTCCCTCACTACACAAACACTTGACTTTGTCCTCCTGTCCCTCACTGACACAAACACTTTGTCCTCCTGTCCCTCACTGACACAAACACTTGACTATGTCCTCCTGTCCCTCACTGACACAAACACTTGACTTTGTCCTCCTGTCCCTCACTGACACAAACACTTGACTTTGTCCTCCTGTCCCTCACTGACACAAACACTTGACTTTGTCTTCCTGTCCCTCACTGACACAAAAACGTTGTCCTCCTGTCCCTCACTGACACAAACACTTGACTTTGTCCTTCTGTCTCTCACTGACACAAACACTTTGTCCTCCTGTCCCTCACTGACACAAACACTTGACTTTGTCCTTCTGTCTCTCACTGACACAAACACTTTGTCCTCCTGTCCCTCACTGACAAAAACACTTTGTCCTCCTGTCCCTCACTGACACAAACACTTGACTTTGTCCTCCTGTCCCTCACTGAAACAAACACTTTGTCCTCCTGTCCCTCACTGACACAAACACTTGACTTTGTCCTCCTGTCCCTCACTGACACAAACATTTTGTCCTCCTGTCCCTCACTGACACAAACACTTTGTCCTCCTGTCCCTCACTGACACAAACACTTGACTTTGTCCTCCTGTCCCTCACTGACACAAACACCTGACTTTGTCCTCCTGTCCCTCACTGACACAAACACTTAGTCCTCCTGTCCCTCACTGACACAAACACTTTGTCGTCCTGTCCCTCACTGACACAAACACTTGAATTTGTCCTCCTGTCCCTCACTGACACAAAAACGTTGTCCTCCTGTCCCTCACTGACACAAAAACTTTGTCCTCCTGTCCCTCACTGACACAAACACTTTGTCCTCCTGTCCCTCACTGACACAAACACTTGACTTTGTCCTCCTGTCCCTCACTGACACAAACACTTGACTTTGTCCTCCTGTCCCTCACTGACACAAAAACTTTGTCCTCCTGTCCCTCACTGACACAAACACTTTGTCCTCCTGTCCCTCACTGACACAAACACTTTGTCGTCCTGTCCCTCACTGACACAAACACTTGACTTTGTCCTCCTGTCCCTCACTGACAAAAAAACGTTGTCCTCCTGTCCCTCACTGACACAAACACTTTGTCCTCCTGTCCCTCACTGACACAAACACTTGGCTTTGTCCTCCTGTCCCTCACTGACACAAACACTTGACTTTGTCCTCCTGTCCCTCACTGACACAAACACTTGACTTTGTCCTTCTGTCTCTCAATGACACAAACAATTGACTTTGTCCTCCTGTCCCTCACTGACACAAACTCTTGACTTTGTCGTCCTGTCCCTCACTGACACAAACACTTGACTTTGTCCTCCTGTCCCTCACTGACACAAACACTTGACTTTGTCCTCCTGTCCCTCACTGACACAAACACTTGACTTTGTCATCCTGTCCCTCACTGACACAAACACTTGACTTTGTCCTCCTGTCCCTCACTGACACAAACACTTTGTCCTCCTGTCCCTCACTGACACAAACACTTGACTTTGTCATCCTGTCCCTCACTGACACAAACACTTGACTTTGTCCTCCTGTCCCTCACTGACACAAACACTTTGTCCTCCTGTCCCTCACTGACACAAACACTTTGTCCTCCTGTCCCTCACTGACACAAACACTTTGTCCTCCTGTCCCTCACTGACACAAACACTTGACTTTGTCCTCCTGTCCCTCACTGACACAAACACTTTGTCCTCCTGTCCCTCACTGACACAAACACTTTGTCCTCCTGTCCCTCACTGACACAAAAACGTTGTCTTCCTGTCCCTCACTGACACAAACACTTGACTTTGTCCTTCTGTCTCTCACTGACACAAACACTTTGTCCTCCTGTCCCTCACTGACACAAACACTTGACTTTGTCCTTCTGTCTCTCACTGACACAAACACTTGACTTTGTCCTCCTGTCCCTCACTGACACAAACATTTTGTCCTCCTGTCCCTCACTGACACTTTTACTTTGTCCTCCTGTCCTTCACTGACACAAACACTTTGTCCTCCTGTCCCTCACCGACACAAACACTTGACTTTGTCCTCCTGTCCCTCACTGACACAAACACTTGAATTTGTCCTCCTGTCCCTCACTGACACAAACACTTTGTCCTACTGTCCCTCACTGACACAAACACTTTGTCGTCCTGTCCCTCACTGACACAAACACTTGACTTTGTCCTCCTGTCCCTCACTGACACAAACACTTGGCTTTGTCCTCCTGTCCCTCACTGACACAAACCCTTGACTTTGTCCTCCTGTCCCTCACTGACACAAACACTTGACTTTGTCCTCCTGTCCCTCACTGACACAAACACTTGACTTTGTCCTCCTGTCCCTCACTGACACAAACACTTGACTTTGTCCTTCTGTCTCTCACTGACACAAACACTTTGTCCTCCTGTCCCTCACTGACACAAACACTTGACTTTGTCCTTCTGTCTCTCACTGACACAAACACTTTGTCCTCCTGTCCCTCACTGACACAAACACTTGACTTTGTCCTCCTGTCCCTCACTGACACAAACACTTGACTTTGTCCTCCTGTCCCTCACTGACACAAAGACTTGACTTTGTCCTCCTGTCCCTCACTGACACAAACACTTGACTTTGTCCTCCTGTCCCTCACTGACAAAAACACGTTGTCCTCCTGTCCCTCACTGACACAAACACTTGACTTTGTCCTCCTGTCCCTCACTGACACAAACACTTGACTTTGTCCTCCGGTCCCTCACTGACACAAACACTTGACTTTGTCCTCCTGTCCCTCACTGACACAAACACTTGACTTTGTCTTCCTGTCCCTCACTGACACAAAAACTTTGTCCTTCTGTCTCTCACTGACACAAACACTTTGTCCTCCTGTCCCTCACTGACACAAACACTTGACTTTGTCCTTCTGTCTCTCACTGACACAAACACTTGACTTTGTCCTTCTGTCCCTCACTGACACAAACACTTGACTTTGTCCTCCTGTCCCTCACTGACACAAACACTTGACTTTGTCCTCCTGTCCCTCACTGACACAAACACTTTGTCCTCCTGTCCCTCACTGACACAAACACTTGACTTTGTCCTCCTGTCCCTCACTGACACAAACACTTGACTTTGTCCTCCTGTCCCTCACTGACACAAACACTTGACTTTGTCCTCCTGTCCCTCACTGACACAAACACTTGACTTTGTCCTTCTGTCTCTCACTGACACAAACACTTTGTCCTCCTGTCCCTCACTGACACAAACACTTGACTTTGTCCTTCTGTCTCTCACTGACACAAACACTTTGTCCTCCTGTCCCTCACTGACACAAACACTTGACTTTGTCCTCCTGTCCCTCACTGACACAAACACTTGACTTTGTCTTTCTGTCTCTCACTGACACAAACACTTTGTCCTCATGTCCCTCACTGACACAAACACTTGACTTTGTCCTTCTGTCTCTCACTGACACAAACACTTTGTCCTCCTGTCCCTCACTGACACAAACACTTGACTTTGTCCTTCTGTCTCTCACTGACACAAACACTTTGTCCTCCTGTCCCTCACTGACACAAACACTTGACTTTGTCCTCCTGTCCCTCACTGACACAAACACTTGACTTTGTCCTTCTGTCTCTCACTGACACAAACACTTTGTCCTCCTGTCCCTCACTGACACAAACACTTGACTTTGTCCTTCTGTCTCTCACTGACACAAACACTTTGTCCTCCTGTCCCTCACTGACACAAACACTTGACTTTGTCCTCCTGTCCCTCACTGACACAAACACTTGACTTTGTCTTTCTGTCTCTCACTGACACAAACACTTTGTCCTCATGTCCCTCACTGACACAAACACTTGACTTTGTCCTTCTGTCTCTCACTGACACAAACACTTTGTCCTCCTGTCCCTTACTGACACAAACACTTGACTTTGTCCTCCTGTCCCTCACTGACACAAACACTTGACTTTGTCATCCTGTCCCTCACTACACAAACACTTGACTTTGTCCTCCTGTCCCTCACTGACACAAACACTTTGTCCTCCTGTCCCTCACTGACACAAACACTTGACTATGTCCTCCTGTCCCTCACTGACACAAACACTTGACTTTGTCCTCCTGTCCCTCACTGACACAAACACTTGACTTTGTCCTCCTGTCCCTCACTGACACAAACACTTGACTTTGTCTTCCTGTCCCTCACTGACACAAAAACGTTGTCCTCCTGTCCCTCACTGACACAAACACTTGACTTTGTCCTTCTGTCTCTCACTGACACAAACACTTTGTCCTCCTGTCCCTCACTGACACAAACACTTGACTTTGTCCTTCTGTCTCTCACTGACACAAACACTTTGTCCTCCTGTCCCTCACTGACAAAAACACTTTGTCCTCCTGTCCCTCACTGACACAAACACTTGACTTTGTCCTCCTGTCCCTCACTGAAACAAACACTTTGTCCTCCTGTCCCTCACTGACACAAACACTTGACTTTGTCCTCCTGTCCCTCACTGACACAAACATTTTGTCCTCCTGTCCCTCACTGACACAAACACTTTGTCCTCCTGTCCCTCACTGACACAAACACTTGACTTTGTCCTCCTGTCCCTCACTGACACAAACACCTGACTTTGTCCTCCTGTCCCTCACTGACACAAACACTTAGTCCTCCTGTCCCTCACTGACACAAACACTTTGTCGTCCTGTCCCTCACTGACACAAACACTTGAATTTGTCCTCCTGTCCCTCACTGACACAAAAACGTTGTCCTCCTGTCCCTCACTGACACAAAAACTTTGTCCTCCTGTCCCTCACTGACACAAACACTTTGTCCTCCTGTCCCTCACTGACACAAACACTTGACTTTGTCCTCCTGTCCCTCACTGACACAAACACTTGACTTTGTCCTCCTGTCCCTCACTGACACAAACACTTGACTTTGTCCTCCTGTCCCTCACTGACACAAAAACTTTGTCCTCCTGTCCCTCACTGACACAAACACTTTGTCCTCCTGTCCCTCACTGACACAAACACTTTGTCGTCCTGTCCCTCACTGACACAAACACTTTACTTTGTCCTCCTGTCCCTCACTGACACAAACACTTTGTCCTCCTGTCCCTCACTGACACAAACACTTGGCTTTGTCCTCCTGTCCCTCACTGACACAAACACTTGACTTTGTCCTCCTGTCCCTCACTGACACAAACACTTGACTTTGTCCTTCTGTCTCTCAATGACACAAACAATTGACTTTGTCCTCCTGTCCCTCACTGACACAAACTCTTGACTTTGTCGTCCTGTCCCTCACTGACACAAACACTTGACTTTGTCCTCCTGTCCCTCACTGACACAAACACTTGACTTTGTCCTCCTGTCCCTCACTGACACAAACACTTGACTTTGTCATCCTGTCCCTCACTGACACAAACACTTGACTTTGTCCTCCTGTCCCTCACTGACACAAACACTTTGTCCTCCTGTCCCTCACTGACACAAACACTTGACTTTGTCATCCTGTCCCTCACTGACACAAACACTTGACTTTGTCCTCCTGTCCCTCACTGACACAAACACTTTGTCCTCCTGTCCCTCACTGACACAAACACTTTGTCCTCCTGTCCCTCACTGACACAAACACTTTGTCCTCCTGTCCCTCACTGACACAAACACTTGACTTTGTCCTCCTGTCCCTCACTGACACAAACACTTTGTCCTCCTGTCCCTCACTGACACAAACACTTTGTCCTCCTGTCCCTCACTGACACAAAAACGTTGTCTTCCTGTCCCTCACTGACACAAACACTTGACTTTGTCCTTCTGTCTCTCACTGACACAAACACTTTGTCCTCCTGTCCCTCACTGACACAAACACTTGACTTTGTCCTTCTGTCTCTCACTGACACAAACACTTTGTCCTCCTGTCCCTCACTGACACAAACACTTGACTTTGTCCTCCTGTCCCTCACTGACACAAACATTTTGTCCTCCTGTCCCTCACTGACACAAACACTTTGTCCTCCTGTCCTTCACTGACACAAACACTTTGTCCTCCTGTCCCTCACCAACACAAACACTTGACTTTGTCCTCCTGTCCCTCACTGACACAAACACTTGAATTTGTCCTCCTGTCCCTCACTGACACAAACACTTTGTCCTACTGTCCCTCACTGACACAAACACTTTGTCGTCCTGTCCCTCACTGACACAAACACGTGTCTTTGTCCTCCTGTCCCTCACTGACACAAAAACTTTGTCCTCCTGTCCCTCACAGACACAAACACTTTGTCCTCCTGTCCCTCACTGACACAAACACTTGACTTTGTCCTCCTGTCCCTCACTGACACAAAAACTTTGTCCTCCTGTCCCTCACTGACACAAACACTTTGTCCTCCTGTCCCTCACTGACACAAACACTTTGTCCTCCTGTCCCTCACTGACACAAACACTTGACTTTGTCCTCCTGTCCCTCACTGACACAAACACTTGACTTTGTCCTCCTGTCCCTCACTGACACAAACACTTTGTCCTCCTGTCCCTCACTGACACAAACACTTTGTCGTCCTGTCCCTCACTGACACAAACACGTGACTTTGTCCTCCTGTCCCTCACTGACACAAAAACTTTGTCCTCCTGTCCCTCACTGACACAAACACTTTGTCCTCCTGTCCCTCACTGACACAAACACTTGACTTTGTCCTCCTGTCCCTCACTGACACAAACACTTTGTCGTCCTGTCCCTCACTGACACAAACACTTGACTTTGTCCTCCTGTCCCTCACTGACACAAAAACTTTGTCCTCCTGTCCCTCACTGACACAAACACTTTGTCCTCCTGTCTCTCACTGACACAAACACTTTGTCCTCCTGTCCCTCACTGACACAAACACTTTGTCCTCCTGTCCCTCACTGACACAAACACTTGACTTTGTCCTCCTGTCCCTCACTGACACAAACACTTGACTTTGTCCTCCTGTCCCTCACTGACACAAACACTTTGTCCTCCTGTCCCTCACTGACACAAACACTTTGTCGTCCTGTCCCTCACTGACACAAACACGTGACTTTGTCCTCCTGTCCCTCACTGACACAAAAACTTTGTCCTCCTGTCCCTCACTGACACAAACACTTTGTCCTCCTGTCCCTCACTGACACAAACACTTGACTTTGTCCTCCTGTCCCTCACTGACACAAACACTTTGTCGTCCTGTCCCTCACTGACACAAACACTTGACTTTGTCCTCCTGTCCCTCACTGACACAAAAACTTTGTCCTCCTGTCCCTCACTGACACAAACACTTTGTCCTCCTGTCTCTCACTGACACAAACACTTTGTCCTCCTGTCCCTCACTGACACAAACACTTTGTCCTCCTGTCCCTCACTGACACAAAGGCCTCCAACTGCTTGCCAATAGTTTGACCGGCTTTCCGGATCAGTTTGTCAATCCGGTTTGAGTTTGAATGTAGACACATAGAATCATCATCCTGCTGTCATTATATGTATCAAGTGTTCATTCAAGGCCAAGGCCAAATATCCAGATATGTATGCTGTATCGCGATATGGCCTAAAAATATCGAGATATTTAAAAAAAAAAGGCCATATGGCCCAGCCCTAGTGCAAAGTACAGGGAAGTGGCCACAACAGACTGATAAAAGATGTCCAACACACATTAAAGCACCTAAGCTTCCTGAGTAAAAAAAAGTCTGCTCCTGTCCTTCTTGTAAACAACTTTGCTGTTGTCCTTCCAGTCCAGTCTGCTGTTCAAGCGGACTCCTGGGTACTTGGACTGCCACTTCCCGGCCCTGGATCTTCATGGGCTCCACAGGGGTCATTCTCTTCTTAAAGTCCATGAGCAGCTCCTTGGTCTTGTCCACATTAAGGAGCAGAAGGTTGCTTGCACCTCAGCATGACAACTTAAAAGGGCACCAAGGACAACAAGTAGCACAAAGTAACAAAGGCTGCTTTCAGTCTTAGGCGAAAATAATCAAGACAGTGCATGATGTGCATCTTGCCATTCAGAAGGAGGACCTAACAATGTGCTATATTTAAAGAAGATAGTTGGCACTATACTAAGATCACCTGGTCTTGTCTTGCATAGAATGAAGGCAACATTGGCACTTGTCAGTTGTCAAGATTTGACAGGCTAGGACTCAAAAGGGTGCCAAAATTGAAGGACAATAGGTAGAACTGAATTGAAATCACCTGCTCACAGAACGGAGGGGAGGCAACAAAAGTCGTTTGCAATTGTCGAGACAGTGCATGACATGCAGCTTGCAACTAAGAATTAGGACCCAAAAGAGTGGCAAAATGTAGAGACAAAAGGTGGCGCTACGCTGAAATCACCTGCTCGTAGTGTGTAAGGGAAGCAACAATGGCCCTTTTCAGAATCAGAATCAGACATACTTTATTAATCCCTGAGGGGAAATTCACATTTTCAGCACAATCCCATTCAAGATCAGACAAACATTACAGGGAGACCGAACAGGATCGCTGATGGGTCTGCCAACTTTCGGCGCCCCTTACAAAAAAGGTGAGATACAGGTAAACAAGTGGGGGGGAATGGGAGAAAAAATTAAAGATTAAAATAAAATAAAATAAAAAATCTGTCTAAGCCTGGGCCCCTGGAGAGGGGGTCCAGACTGAGGCCAAGGGAAAAAACAACTCATAGCCATAGCACACATGTAAGAGGGAAACATCAAAGAACACAGAGGACATGAAAGACATTAAAGCAGCAGATAGAAGCAGACACATCTACATACAGCTAGGAATAAAAAGTCTAAGAAACATATCCACTGTGGTGGCCTCTGCGGTGTTCCACGCCATCGTCTGCTGGGGTGGAGGGAGCATGGCCAGAGACAACAAAGCAACCAGGAGAGCCCACTCCACTCTCGGCCAGTCTCCAGTCCGCATGGATGAGCGAGGATACGTCCAAGGAGACTGAGGTGTCCGACACCTGCTCACTCAGCCAAGACACTGTGAAGCTTGTCCGTCCCGGCGCTCAGTCCTGTCCCCTCATCCGCATCTCCTCCAGTCTCTCCACATGGACTCTGGTGTGGCAGAGACCCGGCAGCTGGTCTCCATGGCCAAAAGGCTCCCGGGAGGCGGATCCAGAAGTCCACAAAAAAGCACCGCAGAAGACACGAAAGTGCCCCCCCTTGTCACGCAGTCCCAAAAGGTCCCGGACCAAAAGGCAAAAAATATATATATATAAATATAATAAGACATGAAAAGAAGAGGGAAACACAAAAGGATGACACAAGAGCACTGAGCTCCTGCCAACAGCAGCGCCATCTTGCAAAATAAAGTTGGACTTTTATTTTATTTCACTTTTATTCTGCGATTGTCAAGACGATGCATGATGTGCTGCTTGCTACACAAACTTAGGACCCCAACATGAGCCAAAATGTGGGAAGGAAAGTGGGCGTGAAAGTGAAATGACATGTTCACAGCATAGTTGTGACACGACGTGATGTGCAGAAATATGATCAAAGGCTTTTGGCAGAATTACACTAATAAAGTAGTCATCACACTGTATGAAAGGCTGCCTGCTGCCGGGAATGGAGAACTACAATCTTATATTCTCCAAGTGTAGGGGGGGCCAAACAATAGGACAACAGTAGATGAAGATAAGGAGGCTTTTTGCAATGGTGCGCTACTTTAGTCACGACATGACATACAACTTGTGTGCCTAACAACAAATAGTTGTTTAGTCACGACATGACATACAACTTGTGTGCCTAAGAACAAATAGTTGTTTAGTCGGGACATGACATACAACTTGTGTGCCTAAGAACAAATAGTTGTTTAGTCACGACATGACATACAACTTGTGTGCCTAAGAACAAATAGTTGTTTAGTCACGACATGACATACAACTTGTGTGCCTAAGAACAAATAGTTGTTTAGTCACGACATGACATACAACTTGTGTGCCTAAGAACAAATAGTTGTTTAGTCACGACATGACATACAACTTGTGTGCCTAAGAACAAATAGTTGTTTAGTCAGGACATGACATACAACTTGTGTGCCTAAGAACAAATAGTTGTTTAGTCGGGACATGACATACAACATGTGTGCCTAAGAACAAATAGTTGTTTAGTCACGACATGACATACAACTTGTGTGCCTAAGAACAAATAGTTGTTTAGTCAGGACATGACATACAACTTGTGTGCCTAAGAACAAATAGTTGTTTAGTCGGGACATGACATACAACATGTGTGCCTAAGAACAAATAGTTGTTTAGTCACGACATGACATACAACTTGTGTGCCTAAGAACAAATAGTTGTTTAGTCAGGACATGACATACAACTTGTGTGCCTAAGAACAAATAGTTGTTTAGTCACGACATGACATACAACTTGTGTGCCTAAGAACAAATAGTTGTTTAGTCGGGACATGACATACAACATGTGTGCCTAAGAACAAATAGTTGTTTAGTCACGACATGACATACAACTTGTGTGCCTAAGAACAAATAGTTGTTTAGTCGGGACATGACATACAACTTGTGTGCCTAAGAACAAATAGTTGTTTAGTCACGACATGACATACAACTTGTGTGCCTAAGAACAAATAGTTGTTTAGTCGGGACATGACATACAACATGTGTGCCTAAGAACAAATAGTTGTTTAGTCACGACATGACATACAACTTGTGTGCCTAAGAACAAATAGTTGTTTAGTCGGGACATGACATACAACATGTGTGCCTAAGAACAAATAGTTGTTTAGTCACGACATGACATACAACTTGTGTGCCTAAGAACAAATAGTTGTTTAGTCACGACATGACATACAACTTGTGTGCCTAAGAACAAATAGTTGTTTAGTCACGACATGACATACAACTTGTGTGCCTAAGAACAAATAGTTGTTTAGTCGGGACATGACATACAACATGTGTGCCTAAGAACAAATAGTTGTTTAGTCACGACATGACATACAACTTGTGTGCCTAAGAACAAATAGTTGTTTAGTCGGGACATGACATACAACTTGTGTGCCTAAGAACAAATAGTTGTTTAGTCACGACATGACATACAACATGTGTGCCTAAGAACAAATAGTTGTTTAGTCGGGACATGACATACAACTTGTGTGCCTAAGAACAAATAGTTGTTTAGTCACGACATGACATACAACTTGTGTGCCTAAGAACAAATAGTTGTTTAGTCAGACATGACATACAACTTGTGTGCCTAAGAACAAATAGTTGTTTAGTCACGACATGACATACAACTTGTGTGCCTAAGAACAAATAGTTGTTTAGTCAGGACATGACATACAACTTGTGTGCCTAAGAACAAATAGTTGTTTAGTCACGACATGACATACAACTTGTGTGCCTAAGAACAAATAGTTGTTTAGTCACGACATGACATACAACTTGTGTGCCTAAGAACAAATAGTTGTTTAGTCACGACATGACATACAACTTGTGTGCCTAAGAACAAATAGTTGTTTAGTCACGACATGACATACAACTTGTGTGCCTAAGAACAAATAGTTGTTTAGTCACGACATGACATACAACTTGTGTGCCTAAGAACAAATAGTTGTTTAGTCACGACATGACATACAACTTGTGTGCCTAAGAACAAATAGTTGTTTAGTCACGACATGACATACAACTTGTGTGCCTAAGAACAAATAGTTGTTTAGTCACGACATGACATACAACTTGTGTGCCTAAGAACAAATAGTTGTTTAGTCACGACATGACATACAACTTGTGTGCCTAAGAACAAATAGTTGTTTAGTCACGACATGACATACAACTTGTGTGCCTAAGAACAAATAGTTGTTTAGTCACGACATGACATACAACTTGTGTGCCTAAGAACAAATAGTTGTTTAGTCACGACATGACATACAACTTGTGTGCCTAAGAACAAATAGTTGTTTAGTCACGACATGACATACAACTTGTGTGCCTAAGAACAAATAGTTGTTTAGTCACGACATGACATACAACTTGTGTGCCTAAGAACAAATAGTTGTTTAGTCACGACATGACATACAACTTGTGTGCCTAAGAACAAATAGTTGTTTAGTCACGACATGACATACAACTTGTGTGCCTAAGAACAAATAGTTGTTTAGTCACGACATGACATACAACTTGTGTGCCTAAGAACAAATAGTTGTTTAGTCACGACATGACATACAACTTGTGTGCCTAAGAACAAATAGTTGTTTAGTCACGACATGACATACAACTTGTGTGCCTAAGAACAAATAGTTGTTTAGTCACGACATGACATACAACTTGTGTGCCTAAGAACAAATAGTTGTTTAGTCACGACATGACATACAACTTGTGTGCCTAAGAACAAATAGTTGTTTAGTCACGACATGACATACAACTTGTGTGCCTAAGAACAAATAGTTGTTTAGTCGGGACATGACATACAACATGGTGTGCCTAAGAACAAATAGTAGTTTTAGTCACGACATGGACATACCAACTTGTGTGCCTTTATAGAACAAATAGTTGTTTAGTCCACGACATGGACATACAACTCTATGTGGTGCCTAAGAACAAATAGTTGTTTAGTCACGACATGACATACAACTTGTGTGCCTACG
>NC_084617.1:575059-577559 GCF_033978795.1 Nerophis ophidion
ATGGTAATGAGATTGTATTGTGCACATTCTGACCTGTGAAAGCAGGTGTAGATGTAGATTGTATTGTGCACATCCTGACCGTTGAAAGCAGGTGTAGATGTAGATTGTATTGTGGCACATTCTGACCTGTGAAGCAGGTGTAGATGTAGATTGGTGGTGTGCACATTTCTGACCTGTGAAAGCAGGTGTAGATGTAGATTGTATTGTGCACATCCTGACCTGTGAAAGCAGGTGTAGATGTAGATTGTATTGTGCACATTCTGACCTGTGAAAGCAGGTGTAGATGTAGATTGTATGGTGCACATCCTGACCTGTGAAAGCAGGTGTAGATGTAGATTGTATTGTGCACATTCTGACCTGTGAAAGCAGGTGTAGATGTAGATTGTATTGTGCACATCTGACCTGTGAAAGCAGGTGTAGATGTAGATTGTGTTGTGCACATCTGACCTGTGAAGCAGGTGTAGATGTAGATTGTATTGTGCACATTCTGACCTGTGAAAGCAGGTGTAGATGTAGATTGTATTGTGCACGATTCTGACCTGTGAAAGCAGGTGTAGATGTAGATTGTATTGTGCACATCTGACCTGTGAAAGCAGGTGTAGATGTAGATTGTATTGTGCACATTCTGACCTGTGAAAGCAGGTGTAGATGTAGATTGTATTGTGCACATCCTGACCTGTGAAAGCAGGTGTAGATGTAGATTGTATTGTGCACATTCTGACCTGTGAAAGCAGGTGTAGATGTAGATTGTGTTGTGCACATTCTGACCTGTGAAAGCAGGTGTAGATGTAGATTGTATTGTGCACATCCTGACCTGTGAAAGCAGGTGTAGATGTAGATTGTATTGTGCACATTCTGACCTGTGAAAGCAGGTGTAGATGTAGATTGTATTGTGCACATTCCTGACCTGTGAAAGCAGGTGTAGATGTAGATTGTATTGTGCACATTCTGACCTGTGAAAGCAGGTGTAGATGTAGATTGTATTGTGCACATTCTGACCTGTGAAAGCAGGTGTAGATGTAGATTGTGTTGTGCACATCCTGACCTGTGAAAGCAGGTGTAGATGTAGATTGTATTGTGCACATTCTGACCTGTGGAAAGCAGGTGTAGATGTAGATTGTATTGTGCACATCCTGACCCTGTGAAAGCAGGTGTAGATGTAGATTGTATTGTGCACATTCTGACCTGTGAAAGCAGGTGTAGATGTAGATTGTATTGTGCACATCCTGACCTGTGAAAGCAGGTGTAGATGTAGATTGTATTGTGCACATTCTGACCTGTGAAAGCAGGTGTAGATGTAGATTGTATTGTGCACATTCTGACCTGTGAAAGCAGGTGTAGATGTAGATTGTATTGTGCACATCCTGACCTGTGAAAGCAGGTGTAGATGTAGATTGTATTGTGCACATCCTGACCTGTGAAAGCAGGTGTAGATGTAGATTGTATTGTGCACATTCTGACCTGTGAAAGCAGGTGTAGATGTAGATTGTATTGTGCACATTCTGACCTGTGAAAGCAGGTGTAGATGTAGATTGTATTGTGCACATTCTGACCTGTGAAAGCAGGTGTAGATGTAGATTGTATTGTGCACATTCTGACCTGTGAAAGCAGGTGTAGATGTAGATTGTATTGTGCACATTCTGACCTGTGAAAGCAGGTGTAGATGTAGATTGTGTTGTGCACATTCTGACCTGTGAAAGCAGGTGTAGATGTAGATTGTATTGTGCACATTCTGACCTGCTGAAAGCAGGTGTAGATGTAGATTGTATTGTGCACATTCTGACCTGTGAAAGCAGGTGTAGATGTAGATTGTATTGTGCACATTCTGACCTGTGAAAGCAGGTGTAGATGTAGATTGTATTGTGCACATTCTGACCTGTGAAAGCAGGTGTAGATGTAGATTGTATTGTGCACATTCTGACCTGTGAAAGCAGGTGTAGATGTAGATTGTATTGTGCACATTCTGACCTGTGAAAGCAGGTGTAGATGTAGATTGTATTGTGCACATTCTGACCTGTGAAAGCAGGTGTAGATGTAGATTGTATTGTGCACATTCTGACCTGTGAAAGCAGGTGTAGATGTAGATTGTATTGTGCACATTCTGACCTGCTGAAAGCAGGTGTAGATGTAGATTGTGTTGTGCACATTCTGACCTGTGAAAGCAGGTGTAGATGTAGATTGTGTTGTGCACATTCTGACCTGTGAAAGCAGGTGTAGATGTAGATTGTATTGTGCACATTCTGACCTGTGAAAGCAGGTGTAGATGTAGATTGTATTGTGCACATCCTGACCTGTGAAAGCAGGTGTAGATGTAGATTGTGTTGTGCACATTCTGACCTGTGAAAGCAGGTGTAGATGTAGATTGTATTGTGCACATTCTGACCTGTGAAAGCAGGTGTAGATGTAGATTGTATTGTGCACATTCTGACCTGTGAAAGCAGGTGTAGATGTAGATTGTGTTGTGCACATTCTGACCTGTGAAAGCCTCTTCTTGTCCCAA